>NW_015638582.1:603015-620320 GCF_001515625.1 Sinocyclocheilus rhinocerous
GCCCACAGCGCGGGTATAAGAGGCAGCAGGTGCACCGCATTCATTCATGTTTTCGCTGAGGAGCCGAGCCGGTGACAGCAGCCTGAGCTGGCAGGGCACACCTTGTGCTTCGTAGGCCAAGGTGATGGCATCCACTATCCAGTGGGCCATCCTCTGCTTGGAGACAGCCTTCCCCTTCTGCTGTCCACCATAACAGACAAAGAGCTGTTCTGAGGTCCTAAAGCTCTGAGTTCTATTCACGTACTGTCACAGTGCGCGTACAGGACAGAGCAAAGCTAGGGCTGGGTCTGCCTCCTCCAGGGGCAGTGCTTGCAGGTTCACTACCTGGTCCCTGAAAGGGGTGGTAGGAACCTTGGGCATGTAGCCGGTCCGGGGTCTCAGTGTTGCACTGGAATCAGCCAGTCCAAACTCAAGGCACGATTCGTCGACCGAAAATGCCTGCAGGTCCCCCACCCTCCCCCAGTGAACCGCATGCCCCTGAACTTGGGGGGACATTGGGCGAACTGAATCGTGTAGCCGAGTCTGGTGGTCCGCAGGAGCCACTGAGACGGACTGGGGAGCGCTAACCAGGCTCCGAGAGACCGTGCCAGAGGAACCAACGGAGCTACCGACGTACCCACGGTGGGGCAGCGTGGTGGAACACAGGGACACAGGGGCCCAAGGCTTGTGACAGCCTTTCCTGTGACGGCGCAGGGCGGAGTCTGGGTGTGAAGAGTAACACTCACTTGATTCCTCCCTGTGCGGGAGAAAACACAGGGTCCCGGCTTGAGGCTTGTGACAGCCCGGCGTGTGACGACATGAAGCGGGGACTCGAATGCTACAGCCCTTACCTGGTTCCACGAATGGGCAGGAGGGGTGCTCTTGGGCAACCCACTGCTGCCCGCTGGCGAAAGAGGATGAGGGAAGTGACCCTGTGATGCACAGTTCTCAACTCTCTTCCTCTTTGAGACCCAGAGAATGAGGAATGCGCTCTTTTACTGCTTAGGTTTTGGGTACCGCTGGCTGCTGGGCCAGCAGTGGAACAAAAACAAAATGAAAGAAAATATTCTCCACCCGGCCCTCCTCCGGTGGAGGGAGTGGTGCGGTCACCATCTCCCGACGAACAGTCTCCTCCATCTCCGTGTCGCCCATCTCAGGGCCTCCTGCACTTGTGCTCGTGCAGGTCTCTCAGGGCTTTGGCCTGATGGACCTGCAGTAATGCCATGGCGTGGAGGGCAGAAGCCGCCTCCCCACAAGCTCTGTAAGCACTGCCCGTTAAGCCTGACGAATACCTACAGGCCCGTGAGAGGAGACACGGGTCACCCCGCAGAGTGGTAGCGGCTGTTGGACACAGTTGCATGGCCACAGACCGCTCCACGGAGAGAATGCCCGCGTACCCCAAAGCGGCCCCACCATCGAGGGTGGTGAGAGCGGAGGAGCTACAAGACTTGTTTCGGCCAGTAAAAGGTGCCTTCCACGATCTTGTGAGCTCCTCATGCACCTCCGGGAAGAATGGCACCGGAGGGGGGCGCTAAGAACGAAGTGGGGAACGCAGCCGGGTCGTCATCCCTGGAGAGAGAGAACTCGCCCTCCGATGCAGCGATCGATATCTGGTCTCGAGGGGGCAAACTGAAGGAAACGGCTGGCTCCCTCCATCCTGTAGAGGGGCCAGCGCGCCCCTCCGGCCGCTCCACCGGCTTCGGAGTGCTTGAGGAGTGACGAACTCCCTCTGGGGAAGCCGTCACCGTGATCCTCATATCACCTCTGACTCCACCGGACGCAGCACCACCCCGATTGCCGGGACAAACACTGGATCGCGGCAGAAGCAGAGGGACCCCGCCACGTTTGACGTAACGGAGTCTTTCATGCACTATCCATAAACACTTGCTCGGCGTGCTCAATGCCCAGACACGTGAGACAGCAATCGTGACCGCCCTGAGGCGACAGATCGCGGCCGCACCCAGAAACGCACGGGTGATAAGACATCTTTAAAAAGATGCGATCACCCGTGTTGCTCTTTTAGAGATTGCTCTTTTTGTGCTGAAGCACGCAGGGGAGCTGGCCACCACACACTCTTGGTGTGGCTGTCTGCACGAGGATGATCTATTTTTTTTTTTCTGCCGTGAGACCATGACCACTGCTGCTGTGCCGTAACGCCCACACTCGCTTGCTTCTCTCTGCAACCCGAAGTAGAGAGCAGTAGTGATGCACTACCGCTCGGCTCTGAAGCGAAAGGATGAATTAATGCGGTGCACCTGCTGCCTCTTATACCTGCGCTGCAGGGTGTGGCAGCCAGATGCGAAATCCGTCCATTGGCTCATTTAGTTACACTTGAAGTGGATTGTCTCTCTGGCGAGTTCCCAATTCGTCGGTCATCACCGACGTGATGTCGAGAGTGACCGACTGAAAGGGAACTAACTTACACAGAAAATAAACCCACACTGCGAAGAATTCACTTTAATAAAAAGTGTGACAACTAGCCCCGTTCTCCCCTATATGCCCTAAGATGTTTTAGAAAAGACTCAAGCTGAACAGCAGAGAAATGAAAGGCACAGAAATAATACTTACTGAATTCATGCTCATTTCATTGTAGCCTGAATGGCATATCCTCTTGGATGGCGAACCTCCTATGAACATTTTAATTAACACAGTTGTCTGCATGTCTGGCCTTCCAACTCATGTGCTGTGTCTGCTCTCATGAAGTGACAACCTGAGAACAAGAAAGAACCACTGCATGTCTTCTAAAGAAGGTGTTGGATTCAAATGAGAAGATGTGGTGGTTCCTGCCTTGCTAAAAAAAGAAAATGGATAACACAAATACAAATGCAAAAAGCAAAAACAATATCCTATAATAGGTAATGATTTAGTTACATTTATTTATATTCCTAAAGCTTGTCACAAAAAACAAAATGATTTCACATTAATTTCCATTCCTTGAAAAAAAAAAGAAAGAGCAAGAGATTCTTCTTTTCAGAGAGTAATCATTATGCTGCCATCCAGCAGACTTGTATTGCAGGGAAACTGTATATTATTTATAGTTCACACATAATGCCTGTGCATAGTGCTGTGTGATTAAGACTGAACGCAGAAATTAAACTACAATGCTAAAGCCAAATCTGAATGTAGAAATAATCTTCAGATATTTAAATGAGGACTCGAGGATATCGGAATGCTAGCTAAAACACATTTATTCATTTTATAAAACTTCCACAATGCATTTTTTGTGCTAAAGAAAAAATACCTAAAAAAATAGCTTTTTCCTATTATTTCGATGTCAAATATTTCTGACAGTGATAAGCATTGTAGAGAATCCAACTGCGGTGAACAGTAAAGTTAGCGTCAGATTTAAAATGATGGAAAAGCACGCAGGACAAGACTCAAGATGTTTTCCCTCAACATTACCAGCAGTCCTGCCAGCACTCTCCTCCTGTTCCTCATGGGCCACTTGTTTGGCTGGATGAAGCCATGTTTCCAGTTGAGGAGCCAATCAAAGAGCACAGAGGCTCTGGGCCAGTGATGAGTTTTTCTGGCTGGCCCTGTCTGACAGCTGTCCTATCAATCCCACTTTGTGTTTCCTAATTTGAAGTTGGTGCAGTGCCCAAAAGCAGATGTGCAGGGAAGACATAACTGGGAATACTATCTCAGCGCTCACCCCAGGACAAGAACAATAATCTTTCCATATGAACATACAGTTACATGGGCACATTTTATAAGATTATGTCTGTATATCTAATACATTTCCAGGAAAATGGCTGGATATAATCTTTATATTGATTCTAAAGATTACACATAATGCGTTTTTCAAAATAACTTTGTTAGACATCTGCTGCCGAATGACTAGAATGTGGTAGTCATAAATCCTTCGGATAGACTGAACCAAAATAATTAACCATGCAGTCACCTGATAACTCATTAGAAATACTTTCCACCAATCACATCTGCCTCTTGAGATGCTTCCGCTTCTGAGAAGCCCCGGAATTGGGAAAAGGGTCTATTGGACAGAAGTTGTCATAGTTGGCTAAACTTCTATAGTGGTGAATAAAAACTACAACAAATAATTTTTGCTTTCACATTTGCCACAATAGCTAAATCAATCAATCAATTAAACATTTAGATAAAACATTCCAAACAAGGAAATAAATACTGAGAGATTGATTACATTTCTGACTGAGAGATTGATTACAATCAGAAAGCTCTCAGATTTCATCAAAAATATCTTAATTTGTGTTCCAAACATGAACGAAGGTCTTACAGGTTTGGAATGACATGAGGGTGAGTAATTAATGACAGAATTTTCATTTTTGGGTGAGCTATCCCTTTAATGCCAAGGTAATATAACACCAAGTATAGTCTTATACATGTGCAGAAGTAAAAAAAAGAAAAAAGGAAATTATAAAAAAAAAAACTTTGCTAGATTTACGATGTTAATAACTGTGAAAACACATGATCACAATCTGTGAAAAAGGTCAATGACAGACTTTTGGTGGGCAAATCTTTTTTAGCATCTTCTCTTTGGCATATACACAGAGTCAGGGATGTGTTGGGATTTAGGGACAATTTTTAGGCCTGGAGCGGTGGCAGCTAATCGGAGAGGGACTCATTAGAAGTAGAAAGGTGAGTGTCAGCGTGGAGCTCATGGGCTGTGCAGGGGAAAAGGGTCACTGAGCACTGGGACACGGTGGCCGCAGGCGGGGGTATTAATTGAGAGAGATTAAGTTGCTCTCGCCCTCGCCTTGACAACACCATCAATAAGGGCTCTCGAAGTCGTCCCCAGACTGATGTTCTCAGTGTTTCACAAGGAACTGTGCGACAGGGAGAGCAGCTGGCAGAGGACCTGTCCACGGGAACGCAGGGCTGGCTAAATTGAATATGGAACAAGGTCACCTGGGCCGCTCGCATCCTCGAAGCACTGCCGCGATCACATCAGTTTGAAGGAAAGTGGATGTGCTTGATGCTTAGATTACTTTGCGAGGATTCGCGCAGACAGGTGAGGCCAAGAGAATATTGACATGGAAGACAATATTGAGAAATATGGAGTTACAAAAGTTTCAAATATCAGGAGAACTGAGGTACAGTTATAAGATTCAGAGTTTACTTTTAGACAATGTTTTGCTAAAATGCATTTGTTTTAATAAAAAATTTAACTTTTATTGAATGGTGATGCAAATTATTACAATGACTGTCATGCATATGCTGACAATAAAGATATTTTTGATATATCTCAGTAGAGGACCACTTGCATATTTTGTACACATTATATGAGGCACAAATGAGTGAAACTTACAGTATAAGCAAATGGAAAAGAAATGAAATGATGTCCGTTGGCTTAAGTCCCATTTCTTCAGTTAAAGCACACAATATTGGGATGGACTCATGAAGTTGAGCTGAGTCTTTGGTATATGTTTGTTGTTCACAGTCTGTGTTCTTGGCATCTAGTGAAGCAACTGAACTTGAGTGAAACTTTGTTTTTTGGACTAATGTTTAATAATGTGTGCTGGAAAAGTGCCAGATAAGAAAGTCAATAATTCATCTCAAAGCAGAATAATTTAGGAGGAAAAAATAAAACTCACGATGGCAGACTGCCTCAGGGCTGGAATCTCTCAGTATTTGGCAATATCTTTGATGATAAAGACATTAAAAAATAATTAGGACTGACGAAAACAGCATTTACAATTGTTTGACTATTTAAGACGATGATAAAATGATTTCTTATCCGGATGAAACGGCTGTATTTGAGACTAGCACAGTGGTGTGCTGTGGCCCTTTTTACGTCTATAATTACAGCTCAAATCCATGTAATTGTTTCTTTTGTTTGCATGCCAATTTATCAAAATTGTTACAAATGCAAAGTGCTGAACCAGTAAATTAGTTAGACTGTATCTGAATGATGACTACTGACTAAAAATATCCTCTTTTTAATTACTCTATTCAAAATATCTCCCATATTAACGACACACTGGAGAAGGCATTGTTTATTGTTCATCTCCATTTTTCATGTTTCTTCTTTTTTAAGTTGTCTTTTTCTCTCCATTGCATAACAGCTGAAGAAACAGAACATACTGCAAAAATGCTGAAAAAAAGAGCTGATTTGTGAGTATAACAGCTGTGGTTACCAGATATAGTCATCAAATATTCAGTCTGTCATATTGCACAGACTAGTGGGTTGATCTGAATTATTATATATACATTTCCATCCCCATTCAATTGGCAAATAATTAATATTAATAAGCACGAGAGAGGAACATGTCTCAGAAAGAATCCTCAAATACACTGACCTGCACATGAACCTGAATGTGAAATGAATTTATAAGAAATAGACAAATAAGTCAATTAATCAAGTAAAAAGACAAATGCATCTCATTTCCCATCTATAACAGCCACCTGGCATCTTATTTAAAATGGACTCAACTTCATAAGTTCTTGCTCAACTCTTAATTGCCACAATGATGAATATGTCCCACTCATAATATTTTAAGATGTCATCTTGTAGATTTCCTGGCTATTTTGTTTGTACATACTGGCTATTATTAAGAGAAAAAGCAAGTAAAAAAACATCTAACAATAGTATGCAACCTTGGAATGCTGTCACTATGATCTGAAACTACATAAAACTGTTTTTCTTTTTTACTCCAAACTGTCAAGTCAGTGATCCCCATGATTGCTGTCCTCATTTCTGTATCATAGATTCTTCAAGTGAAACGTTCTAAGCATGTATAAAAAAATATATTTCAAAAAATATTTTTTATATTTTTTTTCTTTCAGTGTTTAAAGGGATGGTTCACCCAGAAATGGCTAGTCATCATTTACTCACCCTCATTTTGTTCCAAAACTGTATGACTTTTTTTGTCTCCAGAAAACAAAAAGGAGATAAGAACGTTTTTTGTTCATACAATGAAATTCATAAGGACAAGAGAATGATGACAATTTTCATTTTTGGTTGAGCTATTAATTTAAATTCTAAGTACAATTTGTTTCATTAGGCCTTTATCATGAAAAACAATCAGAACAATTTTATGTGTAAATTGTACACTACTGTTCAATCGTTATGATAATATATTGTGAAATATTATTAACATTTAAAATAATGTTTTATATGTTAATATATTTTAATATAATATAATATAATAATACTTTCTGTGATGCAAAGCTGAATTTTCGGCAGCCGTTACTCCAATCTTCACACATGATCCTTCAGAAATCATGCTTAAGAAACATTTCTTATTATTATCAATGCTGAAAACAGTTGTGCAGCTTAATATTTTTATGTAAACTGTAATATGTTTTTTCAGGATTCTTTAGGAATAGAAAGATCAAAATAACAAGAACAACATTTGTTTGAAATAGAAGTCTTGTAACATTATTGTCATACATCTTTACTGTCACTTTTGATCAAATTCAGTGTGTCCTTGCTGAATAAAGTATTAATTTCAAAAACAAATTACTGACCCAAGACTTTTGGATGGTACATAAAACTGTTCATATAAAAATGGTTCATTTCATTTGAATGCAACAATTTATATACAAATGGATTTATGAAAGATTTACACATATTTGTTCTGCTCCTGCTGAATGGATGAAGCCTATCGACTTTCAGCCAGCAGATTCAGATATAAAGGTGTTTATAAATTTATTCCTGAGATATTTGAGGTTACATGTTGAAGCAACTATCAGACAAATAAACAAGCTACTTCAAGTCAGCTCTAAATGATACATTAGCTAAAAGTTTGCAAGAGCCTTTTAGTTACATGGACTTTCTATAAAATTTCTCAGCATGTTGTAGCATACAGCAATATTCGACATGACAGTCTTTCCTCTGCCCTCTGTACCCACCTGACAGCATCTGGGGGCGGCACTACTTCTGAAGGAGTCTGCTGATTATGTTTGTGATGTGAGCTGTCATTCCAGCGGTTCCCCACCTGTGGAGCCCAGGTGCAGCGCTACATTCATTTACAGCACACTGAGAATTAGTCTAACAGCTCTGGCCAGGATAGGACAGACTCCACAAGCCACAGACAGGGCAGACCAGAGTGAAATAAATTACCATTTTCACACAGAAGAATTGAGACGGAAGAGAAGAGTCAGTCATCTGCACATGCCGCCTCAAATTAGGTGCCACCTGTAATTCAGTTACCCACAAATCTTCCACCAGAACCGTTGCCTCTGAGGCTGGCATGGTATTAGTTATTAGCCACAGGAGCATTCTGAGGACAGTGCTGGAGACGGGAAGAGGCATATGTCAACTGCCAGGGGAATGGGTGCTCATCTCTGGGTCTTAGTTGAGTCTGGCTCGCTGGAGAAGATGCATCTGAGTTATGATGACAGGGATGCAATGCCAAAACTATAGGTCTTCTGTTGATCATGACACATATGAGATGAGAGTACCACGAGGCAACGGCGAAGCAGAGCTGCAAAGATGGAGATAATAATATGCTTTACCTAAACTAAAAACAAGCCCATGATATGGAGGAAAGACTGACGTGAACATGACAGCAAACTGAGCGGCTGATTGGATTGACAAGACAATTAATTCCGAGTCAAAGTCTCAGTCGCTTTACTGTCATTTCTCTGCTGTGTGGTAGGAGACGCTATGAAACACGATGTCTCCTGGAGCCATGGTGCAGACCATGTAGCTGATATTTACAAGACAACCACTTTCACAAATTACCATAAAAAATGGATACAGTTATGGGCTATACATGAAAAAGTGTCTGATGCACTGCTGCATTAGAGAACATATTGCAGTGCTATGAACACTGCATTAAACATGCATATTTGCATTAAAGAAGTGTTTCATATTTTGTTTCATTTAAATCGATTCACTACCAATATATAAAAGTTTTAATTGTAATTAATTTAATGTAATGTTTAATTTAATATTTTTTATTTTATAATATTTTAATTTTGTATTTTATCACAGTTATTCAGTTAGTTTCTTATATGTGGAAGACTAAGTCCATAAAAATATGGGCTTGTTACTATAATAATTTAATTACTGCAGATTTGTACCGAGTTTCCTATGTATTTTTATTCATAACTATAAATATAATTGTTTTTAAACCTTAAAACTGATGCAAACTACAAGACACACATCTTATACTTATTCAGAGAAGTAAGTATTCTCAGCGACAGCGATGTGTAGTGCAACACAAACTCAGCTGTTAATGGACAAATGATTGTATGCAAGATATTTTGATCTTTTTCCATCATGTTTGGACTTAATGTGTTCGTAACAAGGTATTTTGGTTGTGGTTTGGAAAGTGAGAAATGCACTAGTAAAACTTTAGTGGCACTTTTCTAAGTTTGTGTTTGGACTATACAAATAAGTTCCACAGGAGGAAAGAAGGGTGGGACACACTGTGTTCCCCCGCTCTGATGAAAACAGCCAATCACAGCACAGAAAGGGAGAAGTACCAAATTGCAATCTCCTCTTCATCGGAAAGGGATAAAGGTACCCTTTCAAAAGACACTCCTTGTTCTGAGCCTCAATCCTGTAAGGGGAGAGACAGAAACAGATCACCAAAGTTCTGAGTCTCCGGCCTGCGTGGTGGGAGATACAAACAGGAACACCAAGTTCTGAGTCTCAGTCCTGTAAGGGGAGAAACACTAACAGATACACTCGTTCTGAGGGATATCCACCACAGGGATAGCAGCAGCAGACACATTCGTTCTGAGTCTCCGGCACGTCCAGTGAGACAATAACAGATACCAAGTCTCCAGCTTTTGAAGCAGCAACGGATTATGACCACATTCTGAGCCTTTAGTTTGTGAGGAAAGAGATAGTCTAAGTTCAGAGTTTTCATCCAGCGAGACAACAACAGATGCAGCACGTCCTGAGTCTCCATCCAAGAGAGACAAAGTGGACTGACCAAGTTTTGAGTCTCCAGCCCAGAGAGGGAGAAGACATACAGACGTTTGCAACAAGGTTAAGCTCCGGCAAACAAACTTTCACCTCAAGGTACTTTCGTCTGCGTGTTCCAGGCTAAGGACCTTCTGCACCTACTCCAGGGCCACGTCTGTGTTATAGATTTTAGGACCCTTTGGTGCTCCAGGAGATCAGCATCCTACAGCGTTTCGAGTTCAAGGCTGTAGAAACGGATTCCTATTCCTTTCCCCATTGCATTGCTACTAGCACAACCAGTGGAAGAAGTCACCGCCACTGGACTGCTCACTCGACCACAGAGAACGTAAATATAACTTATCCAAACCTTATCTAGAGACCGTGGCATTGTTGTATATTGTCAGTTTATGATTTTTCTAATTTACATTATATATTATATAGTTGATTACAGTTGATGATAAACAGTAGCTCATTCATTATAAGTTTCTTCACCTTATTTATTTCAGAGTAGTAAAAGTTTATCTTTCCCGTAAGATAATGTAGCTCTGACATAGCAACACCCAACTTAATCACTTGCATTTTATGCACTTTATTGCTTTTTCATTTATGGTATTCATTTAGTAGTTGCTGTCATTGGTGACGTGAGTACACTATTTCACCTCCCTAGGTTGGCAAAAGCAAAATCACTACAAATAGAAAATTTAACAATTTATTGTAGTTAATAAAATAAAAAAATAATAATAAAATTGAATTTAATTAAATTAAATAAACAAACTTGATTCCACTGAGATCCAGGGGAAAACAGCTTAATCTGATTGGTTTCATCCTTGATATCCTCCAGTGTTAACCCAGGCTAAACAGTCCCTCATTCTGTGTGGTCCACTGGGATTTGGCTTTTGCTTGAGGCTCACCTGGGGCCTAAACACCTTGACTAAGCTCTAACTGGGGCATGAGCTGCACTCATGCACACAGCCTCCAGAGCACACTCATAAATGTGCAGGCTTGTAGAACACGGTCCCATTTGTGGGAAAATATGTTTACATTAGCTGTTAGCTTAGACATACAAAAGTGTTGGCTTTTCTAAATTGCCACTGCATTAGTTTTTTCCATTTTAGTCATACTCTAAATCTCCAGTGAACCTGAGAGCTTTGTGCCCAGCACTGGTGTGAACTAAAAATCATCAAGTAGACAAAAGCACACAAGAGGAAAGGGAATGTAAGCATCTAATCAAGCTCAGTGCAACAAAACTCGTGACAACGGGAAACAATATGAGATGTAAAACGAGAGGCTCATTAAGTGGGCTTGAGGGAGCTAGAGGATTCTCCATTTAATTTCCAGCACTAAAAATACTGAATGAACACATAGAGCAAATGACTCAACATGACTATCTGAAAAAATTAAAAACCAGCTAAATGAATCACTACTGTTTTGTTTCTGGGCTTCTCTGGAGAGGCTATAGCAGCAAAAGCTGTGGAGACTGAAAAGTAAAGCAGTTCTTCCTGTCCAAGTCTATATCTGGTTCCTTCCTCTTCTCGTCAGTATGCTAGCAGTGTCCATTTAACCTAAGGGTTGGCGACTAAAAGCGTCTCCTGCATCGAGCACTGCAGCAAGAGAATGGAGTTGAACGAAATGACATCCTATGGAGCCGGCGTGATTCTGGCACAAGGACTAGCATGCTCCATGCATCAATCTTTCCCTCAATCAATTGCCTTAATGAAGAATGGGCTGGAATTAAATCTAAACCTCTAATAACACTAATGGTGGCTCTTTTTTCCACAGTCGGAGGCCAAGTGGCTGCACCCTCAGGGGAAATACCCTCCTCTCTAACCATTTATAATCAATGATTAGCCACTGATCAGTGATTAGCCAGGCCAACTTTAGACTCGATCAAAGCAGAGGAGCCTGCAACCTTAACAGTTAGATGTGTCTCGAAGACATGAACTCGAATTTCTGGTTTAATTTCTGCTCCTTTTGAAAGTCATTTAATACCTTCCTCTTGTCGGAAATGGAGAACCAGCAGGATGGCAGAAAATCCTGGCACGCTCTGTACAGTCAGTCTAAGTGGTAATGTAATTTTTTTCCCCAAAGCTAATGGACTTGGATATAGCGTTTTGCTTTGACAGAGCAAGACGAGAAGTCAAAGCGGCCACTAAGAATAACCCCGATGGCGAAGGAGGAGGTGGTATCAGTCAATAAGCAGAAAAGAAAAAGAGAGACATTTACCTTTCATGTCTGTCATGGAGTTGATGCATGGACGGAAAGAGGATGCCTTTTAGTGTCCTCCCATTCATTAGGAGAGTCTCGTTAATGCACGCCCCCAGGTAGGGCATCAATTTTTCCTAACATCTATATCTTCAACTCATTAATATGACAGAAGAACAAGCTCAGATGTTGCTCAGAACTCCAATGGCATGACACCCAAACCATAAGATTGGCACAAGACAGGAGGCTCCGAATCATAACATTATGTCAATCAGCATCACTTGATCTAAAACTGTGGTACACTTACCCCAGGGGGTACTTAGAAAGATTTTTATTTTGCTTTGGTAGACTCATAAATCAGAAATTATGACTTAAAAATAAGTGCTGTCAAAAGACTAAAATAACATTTTATGACTCAGAGCATCCGGTCTTACATAAATAACTTTTTAATTTCCATTGAGGAAAGAAAATATAATGCGGAAATTGTTCTAAAATACGAAGCACCAATTTTATCACCAATCTCAAGAAGTTTTCTGCATAAAAACACAAGGGAAATAACAAAACAAAAAAAAAAAAAATATATATATAATAACTATAATAACAAACATTTCTTAATTACTTTGTCAGTTCCATATAGAGACATATAGTCAGTCTGTTGGTGTTTTTTGAATTGCATTGGTTGTTTTTAATGGTTGAATATGTTTTTAGTGTTGCCGATGGAAATACCCATAACAAAAAAAATATATATAATAACTATAATAACAAACATTTTATGAAAAAAAGTTTGATTCCCAGGTAATCCATGAAAAAAAGCATATCATGAATAAACTGTAAGTCTATTTGGATAAAACTGTCTGTTAAAATAAAATAAAATAAAATATTGATGAAGGGGTACTTGAGCCTTACTGATGGCGCTGTGTGGTTATATATGGCATAATAAAACTGTACCTCAGCCACCTCTTTTCTTTGCCAAAAAACTTGCCTCCCTACTTCCCCTATGCCTGTGGGGGAAAATAGGATGGGGTGCAAGTGTCTGGCGCTTTCAAAGTCTCTCTGAAGAGGATTGAAAGTTAGCTTAGCTTTCATGTCATAAAACACTGTCAAAAAAGTTTGTGGTTTTAGAAGTGTCATACAGCCGCCCACCATTAATTAAAGTAAGAAGGGTTTTCTGAGGTAGCCTACATTTCATCTTTACCCTTAACTAAACAAGTATTTGGAGAATGCAGCTTAGGCCACTATCATCTGTGAAAATTTGTCAGAATTAGCAACGCAACTTCTTCAAAACAAGCCTATACTGTGAGACGAATTCGAAACCACGAGGAGATCAAAGGGAGGAAGTCCATAGAGAGTAATAAGGGGAAACATCTTTCAGATTTAACCAGAGATAATCAGCAAAAACACAAATCGCAGTACCACATCATTTATTCAAGAGACATCCATTCTGTACATCACTAGTCTGACCATGTATGCCAAAGTTAGCTGCTTCACAATGCTGAAATATTCGTGAGCTGACCAAAACAGATTACAAATGACACCCAATATGGGAATGTCATGATTAATTCTGGTGATACTCAGACTGTGGATTGAGTTGGTGATTCTCTACTAATGACAATAGATTTTATTTCCTGAACAGCTGTCAGGGCCCTTAGACAGGCTACTAGGGAGAGTCGAGTGCTCTTTGACAAGAGCAATAAAGAAAACATTATTCCCTAGATTGATATTTCTGGTAGGAAATTGATGTATGTAACTCCAAATTAAATTCTTTATAAAATTATCACAACCCACTTGGTTCATAACACAAAAAACATTTATGTATACTGCTATAACAATTTTATTGGAATTTAAATGCAATTAATACAGCATCTTTTCTCTGTCTCTCTCTTAATATTTTGCAGTTATATAATTTATACACAAGGGCCCCTTCTGTTTTCGAGCCCCATTTGGGAATTGTTTTAGGTCAACGGGAGATTATTTATGCAATCAGTTCATTCACTATAATAATTCTCCAGAAATTCATGTGCATATTGGTCTATTCACAATCCATAAGGCATACAGTGCACCAAATGATGGAGAACAAGCTGACATGTCCAACAACATCAGGATCTCATGTCAGGAAACACATCAGAAAGAATTAGAAATGAGCCGTCTCTTGACTGGCACAAAATATCACCATACAAATTCATTGTGTCACTGTCTCATTATTTGACGTTTTCAGACACTCTATGCATAATAATGATGTCTTTACAAAGTGAATTATCAAAGCAGCCCCGGTCTTGTTCACATTCATTCAGGACAGAGGGAAAATCACGATCTGATGTCTGTGATGATGACAGCTTGATGTGTGGAAAGGCAAGTGTGAACAAAAAAGACGGCTTGTAATAATATGGAATAAATTATGCAACACAAAATGTGTCAAGTGATTAATAATGTTAGTTTGATAGCAAATTAGATAATCAGATAATTGGTTCTTTGTTTTTGTGTTTTAAATATTTTCTTTATTAGTGACTAAAGTCTAGTATTACTGATTAATGAACATTTATTTAAAATTTTATAATTAAAATAAACTTTTTACAATTAATACATTAACATATCATAATTAACATGTTAAATAATTTTATATATAAGATATGCTTTAGTACGGAAGTTCTAAGCGGCCATGCATAATTTTTTTCCTTCTTGTTTTCTCGTTATAACGACTTAATTTTCTCGTTATCTCGACAAAGTTTATTTTTTATTTTTTTACAATGATTGTTTGATCTACTGTTGTTACAGTAACGAACTCAACCTTTTAGAGCTGCTTGGATTCAACTAACTTTTAATTTTCCTTTTATTTGAAAGAAAATTATATATAATTTGTACCCGTGCTACTTATGACTGGTTTTGTGGTCCAGGGACACATATTACAAAATCTTACAAATTTCTAAATATAAAGGCATTCAAAACCACTGAGGAATTTTTCCTTCGTTCTTTCTTCCAAAAACAAGTTTCTTTGGGTTAAAACACATTCGGCAGAATCTAACACTCAAGAAAATATAACAAGCTCTCACATTATTATCACTTCATTTAGGCCAAAGAAAAGTGAAGTAGCTTTTTCACCTCTGATTGTGTTGAGTAGGAGGAGGCATTCTTAAACAGGAATAATTGAACATGAGCATATGCAGGTCACAAATATACATCCATATGCTCTATGTAATGGCTGGTGTCATAAAATTATGAATATGCTTATGCGGAACACCTGTCACCAACCATTTTTTGAAAACTTAGCAGAAATATCTGCAAACTTTAAAGGGGTCATGTGATGTTGCTAAAAAGAACATTATTTTGTGTATTTGGTGTAATGAAATGTGTTTATGCGGTTTAAGGTTAAAAGAACACATTATTTTCCACATACTGTCAAATTCAGATCAGTGGCATCCTAACAAATTTTACAAAACTTTTTCCTGGCCTTTTAAAGAAGGGGAATGCTTGTGAAAAAAACAAACTTAATTAAATTTTTACAGAAGGTGTTAAAAATGAATTTTGAAGGTGAACTTGTCATCTCACCATATGCTCAGTATTTCTTGGGAAAAATAAGCTTGTGTCCCTTCAGACACAGACCTGCTGAGGTCAGCACACAGAAACAAGTCTCGGAGAAGACATGGATATTGTTTTCTTAGCATTCAAGAGTAACCTTACATTGCACAGTGTGGCCTTTAACATACTTTTTAATAGCATTTGCTGCATAACAATGACATTTCTCAGAAGTTAGAATATTCTTGTTTCAATAGTAAAAATATAATTCACAAATAGTGAAATGCCTACATGTATTCTTGTTACATCCCATCTGGGTTTCTCAAGTGTCTCATTAAAGACACTTATTGATGAGTTTTTCTCCCACAGTATTGATTGTTTTGGCCACTTTAATGATATTAATGATAATGCTAAATGATACAATCATTATGAGTCAAAAATAATGTTGATTTATCAAGAAAAATTGTATTAATAAAAGTGCAATATATATTGCTACATTGTGGATGAACACATTTTCATTTTGATCATAAACTGAAACAAGGCTGAAGCAGCTCTATAATAGACCACTTCCAAATCAGTGTCCAGATTTAAGAAGGAGGCTACAACTTTATCACCGTTGACACTGTATGGACTCTGAACATGTGGTCAATTTCACTGCCTGCCAACTCAAGGGACCGGAACATCTGCATGGTTATAGATAGATGTTTAAGAGATGCTGACTAACTTAACTAGCTTACTGATGACCAGAGAAATGGTGGGAGAGTTTTTTTTTCTTGTGAGATAAAAGTTGAGATAAAAGAAAACAAGCCAGATGCATGGAAAGGTCAGCATGCAAAAAAAGGCAGGTGAGTACCCTTGTCAATGACACAGCACAGCACTCAATAAAGACAGCAACAATAAAATGCTTAATAAAACATTGAAAACAAATACTCAGACAGCTTAGATTCCTGAAGCAAATACTTGATGACTTTCAAAAGTCTGTGAATTATTTCATTTAAATTGGGTTTTCAATTCTAGCATTTAGTATTATTTAGAAAAAATTTACATTGATAAATTGCTTGTACATTTCACAAATATTTACAAACGAACAGCATGTAACACATTGAATTATACATGACATTTTGAAGTAGAAAAACTGAAATAGTATTTTCTTGTAAAACGTTTTCTCTAAAACGATTAAACAATGCTTCATACTTTTTGTTAAATTTGAAGACGTACAAAAGCACTTCTTTTGGGCTGGTTTCTAACCTGTTGCAGAACTACAGGTACAAATCACGGCTCTTTTCTCAACCTTCTTATCTTGTCTTAGCCTAACCAGCAAAATAAGAACTTGGTTTGACACGGCCCATTTTAAGCACAGTATCTAGTTTATTTGTTTTCTTTAAGCATTAGAGTGGCTTCCCATTTGCCTGAATTCCCTTGCTTCTCTCACACCTGCCAACCAATCAGCCATTAATCATCAGCATTATACGCTCAGTGCATCTGCACTGCAGCAGCAGCCTCGTCCTACTCAGCCTCAGCAGAATCTGTCTGTGGGAGTTCAGTGAGGAAGGCTAATGGAGATTCTAGTCCTTCTGCCCTACAACTATAAAGCACTTTATGAAAGCTCTCTCCTGTCGGCACTGCCAAGATCCTCTTCCCGCTATTCCAGTCTGTTGCATACCTCATTTTGAACCACAAATGAAGAATCCCAGCCCACCTAATCTATCCTTCACTAACTATAGAGATTTCTCAGTCCAGTGACGCATTTGGGATTGCTAATCCCAATAATACTAA
>NW_015638582.1:620330-622662 GCF_001515625.1 Sinocyclocheilus rhinocerous
TATATATATATATATGTATATATATATATATGTATGTGTGTATATATGTATATATGTATGTATGTATGTATGTATATGTGTATATATATATATATATATATATACACCTTGCTACGTGTACTGCGTTAGGCTAACCGAGACTTGTCATTTGCACTTATATATTGTTGCTCTTTTGTTAGTTTTGACTGCTTTTATTTATTGTTTTGAGATTTTGTTGTATGCATTTGTCATTTTTATTGAATTTCTTTATTTTTAAAATGTGTATAAGTAGTATTTATAAAGTTTTAGCTTTTAGTTTTGGATCTGTTTTTAGTTGTTTTAATATTACAATTGATTGCTTCTGTTGTCCTCATTTGTAAGTCGCTTTGGATAAAAGCGTCTGCTAAATGACTAAATAAATAAATAAATAAATAATCCGTTGTAAGGGAGGGAGACTTTATCTTATTCTTTGCCAAGATGATGTCGTTTTCTGCTCACGATTTCTGGGCTTCGTGTTGAGGTGGTGGAACAGGTTTGCTCATATTATTTCATGCAACAGTATTACTGTCACTTCCTATAGGATTATATTGCAGTTGTAGCTCTTTAAAAACACCCAGATCCTTTGCCCGAATGATGGTGGACATTCTTCTAAGCTGATTTCAATATTCAAGCTGATGCTCCCAGCTGCCCTTCAACATCAAATGTCCATCATCCTCTGCCCAACTCCCCAGTGACTCCCAAGGTGGGAAAACAATTTGATTTTATGTTTACAAGAAACTGTCCCACACCTAAAATCCCTGTTACCTTGGCCCATATGTCTGAATACTTCATCTCATTCCCATTTGCAGTGGAACAGGCAGTGAAGACAGACACTGTGGGATTTGTGGTGATACAGTTTGGAGAAGCTTGTATGAATAAATGTAATAAAAAAGAATCAAGGTCCAAGAAGCTGTGCAAGTCCACTGGGAACGATGATATTCTCCTTGTCAGAAGTGACTGTTGGATTGTGCAGGGAAAGCAGTAGGTCCAGAGGTACAAAGCAGTCACTGCTTTGTGTCGGCCTGGATGTGGACCTCATGGGCACCAGATATACATGTAGACCAGTAGAGACAAAACAGCAATGATTTTAGGTGAATTGCATCATTCATCAACTCACACTAAAATGAAACTTTCAGATTCCCCCAGTTCAGTTTCTCCAATGACACTTTTGTTTTTATATCCCTCCCCACCATTGATTTCTCTAACATGTCTGCAGATATTTTGCACACAGAGCCTTAACTTTACCCTCTCAGTAGCATTTGACACCTTCTGCCACCTTTTATCACCCTGAGAATTTTCTCTACAAATTGTGGTCATCATTTTGTGCAATTTTCACACTACCCATTACCTAATCTCATGGTTTTCTCTATTCCTACCCAGGTCTATAACAGCCTTGGATGTGCCTTAATCCAAGTACTGTGCATCTGCTTGCATTTCTATGCCTCTGCTCTAAGATATTGCCTGTAATGGTTGTCTTTATCTCTTCTTCTGTGGTGTCTTCACACCCCTTACCAGTAGCTCTGTCACATTAGACTTTAAAATTGGTTTAATCTGTCAAAACCGGTAGAAGCTAAAAGTCTCAGACTTTTCTCCTTTTTTAAGCAACATTTTGGAAGGTGTTGCAATCAATTTACTTGATCATCAATCTGACTTTCGTAACATTTAATCAATCTGCGAGTCTCCAAAAATCAGACCTTGTTACATTGTGTTCTGCCGAATAAAGAAAGTAATACAGATTCGGAATGACACGTGGGAGAGTCCTTCATTGCACTTTAAAGTAAAACTAGGGCATTTTCGACAATTACATTTGTTAATCCTTGATTATAAACTTTTGCATGAGTTTCGAGTGAACCAAACCACTGCAGATGGTACACTCCAGAATAGAAGTGTCTAATCTTCAGATGCTCTTCAGTCATACCCAAGTGAGGTTCGATTCCATTAAAGTCCCATGTTGCTGGTCACTGAGCCTGTCTGGGATAATTTGGAGTGCTTAAAGACCTTTGTGGTGCCAAAATCTGGGTCCGTATTCACAAAACATCTTGGGCCCTATTTTAACGATCTAAGCGCATGGTCTAAAGCGCATGGTGCAGGTGCACTCAGGGCATGTACGAATCCACTTTTGCTTGTTTAACGACGGGAAAAGGTCGGCGCGCCCGGGCGCATGGTCTAAACGGGTTGTCCCTATTCTCTTAATGAGTAATGGGTGTTTTTAACGGGAAAAGGTCGGCGCGCCCGGGAGCATGGTCTAAACGGGTTGTCCCTATTCTCTTAATGAGTAATGGGTGTTTTTTGGGCGTAACGTGCAATAAACCAA
>NW_015638582.1:622823-634124 GCF_001515625.1 Sinocyclocheilus rhinocerous
AAAAATGTCTGTGTGCTGCTGCGTGTCCCTGTGTGTGTAATAAGCAAAGTGTACGGAGCGTTGTGCACCTGCCTTTAGGCGCATATTACTAACGCACTCTTTAAATAACAATGAAAAAATATTGCGCCAGACTTTAGACCAGGTTTGAGTTGGTCTATGGTGCAGTCTATTTTCAGTTCCTCAAAATAGCAACGAGCCAACAATGTGTCTGAACACACCTCTTTTTTAGACCAGCACGCCCATGGGCGCACAAATGGGCCCAAATACATTTGCTATTTAAACAACGCGGCGCAGGACGGGAAAATGAGAACTGCTTCGGGCTGAAACTAGCAAAAAACACTTGCACCGCGCCTTGCGCCGGATGTATGATAGGGCACCTTAAGACTAAAAGTAGCTCATAACTTGCTGATTTAGGAGAAAATCTTAAAAATAATGGGCATGTCAGTCCTAAATTTAGGACTCCTAATTATTTGCTCTAAGAGTATTTCACAAAGCGTTTTAGTGCTAAAACTAGCTCCTAAATCTGTGAAATGTTAGGAGAAGTGAAGAGGACTCCGAAGTCACTAAGACCAAACCACAACCTATCTTAAAATTGCTGTTGCCGGCAATCTGCCTTGGAACATAAACATTTTAGTAACACGCTGCATTTATTTGCAGACATGTTTTCCCATGCATCTTTTTTGGTTTTGGAGTTTATCCCAACTCCAAATTTTCCTGATTATACCCTTGTTTTCATTAATAAGTTGGGCAAGAAGTAACAACTGTTCTTGCATCCAGTTTGGTTTTCTCTTACGTTTGCATGAATTACTAACATCCAAGATTATTCTCTGCTAATTAAAAGGCTGTTTATATGCATATCCGCAAATTGTTTATGAGAAGCACACATATAAGAGACTGACAATTAGCTAAACATATACAGTACTTGTTTAATTAGTGACAGCCTGCATTTTAAAATCTTTATTTGAACGTGGCAACATTTTTATTTTTAAACCTTTATTTGAACGTGGCAACATAATATCGTGCTCTACAAATCTCTGACAGAGACCCCTCCCCTATCAGCCAATCACTGAGTGCATAGTTAGTAAGCATGCTGACATCATCCAAAGCAAAGAGGTCAACCCTTCCTTTACTCTTAGCTTAAGACTTCTCTCTGTTCCTTAGTAAAAGTTTGTCTCAGCAGCTTGTGAATAGGTTTTAATAGAAAACTCTTAGCTAAAAACATTTACTGCTATTTAGGAGAACTATAAATGGTAAGATAAAATGTTTTAACAAACTAGACAGTTGTGCCATAATTGTGATTAGATGTGATTAGACATAACTGTAATTATATGATCAATCAGAAGCAACTGTTGGCATTAAATTTAAGATACATTTTCGAAGTTGACTAAACCAAAGTTGTAAATAAAACAAAGATTTTTTGTTTCTACATCAAATTTTCAGTGAAGTTTTTAGAGATGTGGCATGGTCTGGCCCTGTACTACATTCAATCTTTTATTTAAACTGTACACCTCAGTGTAGTTATTGATAACAGCCATTATTTTCTTTGCTCCATCTTTTCTCCACACGAAAGGTTTTAACTCATCTAGGAACATCAGCATTTATTAAAACAAGGTCGAGAAATGGCAGCTTGGCCCATCGGCCACAACACATTCCCCTTCCGGGACACATTCTCCCTTTTTTTTAAGAATGATGTAGCCTTGTAAAACCCTGTGTATGCTGAACAATTTAACAAAAGTTACATGGCCCTTTCAGAAAAAGAGAGTGAAACATATGCTTTTTCTGACTTTGAGAAAGACGCTAATACAAAAGAGTTTGCCCTTTCATCATGTATCGACAACTCTCCTTGATATTTCCCCATCACGCACAACAGGTATTGATGATCTCCTCAATGTTACAATAAAAATCCATTTCTCTGTGTGCGTTGGTTGAAATTGTGAGTGCCTTGTTGTTTTCTCCCCACGAGCGCTGTTGATGCTGTGTTTCTGTTGTTGAAGCTGGCAGGGGTTCTGTCACTATGAAAAGGCTTCACACCGCCTCGCAGTCTGACCTGCACACAGCACCAGTCCTCTCACATTCTCGGTCATTGATCTTCTCTGCAGCCCGGCTCCCCATGACCAGAAATTAGAAACAAAAGACTTTTCCCTTTCTGAGAGATGGCCCTTATCCACAAAATGACTATGACCTCTAAAGACACGCAAGTCTGACATTAAGCCCAGTGGCTGTAAGAGATCTTGTTTTGTAGGCTAAATAAATATTATGCATTCAGCTCTGTAGACCATTGTATATGATGTGAATAGGAACTGCATACTTGTGATCTCACAAAAGCTAATACATAAAGTAAATAAGTGAGTGATTCAAATCCTATATTTGCATTTATGTTAACTCTACACATTTTAGGGATACACAATATTACATTTCTGGCAGATATCAAGTAGCATTTTGAGATAATGTTGCTGTATATCTTAAAATGTTTTAGAGAGAAAATTAAATGATATTAAAATTCTATAAAACATTTTATATTAAAAGTGTTTGATATATATTTAAAACTATTTTGTCTGAATAAATTAATAATAAAACACTAAAAACTTACTATAAAATTGCTTAAAATGTATTTAGGCATCATATTATTATAATGTAAAGCATGAAAAATTCAATTACATTTAACTGTGTTATTAAATTATTATTAGTGTTTCCAAAGGTTTTTAGATGAATGTTAGATGAAGACAAAGGTCACCTAAATGAGCATAAACAATTCGATATTCTATCTGTCTATCTGTCTATCTATCTATCTATCTATCTATCTAAACTGATTTTGATAAACTACAAAAAAGTTTGATAAACTAAATTCTATATTTAAATATGGAACTATTAATGATATGTTCCCTTTCAAAATTTCACCCAAGTATTAAATACTTGGGAATTTTCGTAGATGGGGACTTGAAAAATCAGTAACACTTTACTTAAACATTATAATAGGTTATTAAGGGTATAATGCATTATAATTATTCATCATGTGCATTGTAATACATTATATCTTGTCGTAAATAATTCTAACTGAATTCAAAATGCATAGTGGAACAATGAATTGATAAGTGTTATAATGTACTAACTGTGGTTACAATTATTCATGAGATTGTACAATGCAGTATAAGGTGCATTACAAGGCATAATTAATGCATTAAACTACTTTTATAATGCATTATACATAAAGGCTTTAAGTAAAGTGTTACCGTAAAAATTTATCATTATCTATATTTAAATATTAGTGATATGTTCCCTTTCAAATTTTCACCCCACAGGTATTAAATACTTGGGTATTCTCGTAGATGGGGACTTGAAAAAACTTTATAAGCTCAATTTGTCTAAATTTCTTGAGAAAGTAGGGAATGACTCTGCCATCTGGAGGGACCTACCACTGACACTGTTTGGATAGATTCATGTTATCAAGATGAATATCTTACTTAAGTTTTAAATCTCTCCCAATTCATATTCCACCCTACTTTTTCACCTCTCTTAATGGTTTGATGATCAGATGTTTCATATGGCGTGGCAAAACCCTCAGAATTAGTCTTGACAAAACACCTAATAATGATAACATACATGGTACCAATATATTGTGAATTCCTACTTTATTTGCCCTTTTTTAATGTTATATGCTCATTTTAATCAAAATAAAAGCCTCCTCAGGGTCTGACACCATACTTATGGCGTCTATCTTCGCTCTCCGCGCCACACTGCACACTTGTCAAACATTTCAACGGCTAGCGACTTACATTATAGAGGGAGGTAATGCTACATAAATTCCATAATGCACTGTACGCCGCACCTCTTTCTCTAAGAATACACCCCCACTGAATATAAGACATTAGAAGCTGTACCTTACTCTGAAAGGACTGTGTTCAATGGACCCTGGAAAGCGAGAGCCATTACATACTGTTTTTATGTCTTTAGTAAGGGAGGTACCACATAATAGGCCCTGTGTACCAGGAGTTTTAGACGGTACACAATAATGAAAGGTATTTGCTTCGCCAAGCACCGCTCCTGATATACAACAAATTCAAAGAGACAACGCATAACGACAGTCTCCAGGTATTCATGAGTGCTCGAGAAGGAAAACATTTGGAGCTGAAATAGACCCTTGGTTCGTGTGAGGTACTGATAGTAAAAACAGAAGCTGCCGTAATGAGTGTAGTTTGCTTTACTGAGAGTCTGAACCCCCCTGGGAGACTGACAGTCTGGAGGTGAGCTG
Organism: Sinocyclocheilus rhinocerous; assembly: GCF_001515625.1. Classification (NCBI taxonomy): domain Eukaryota; kingdom Metazoa; phylum Chordata; class Actinopteri; order Cypriniformes; family Cyprinidae; genus Sinocyclocheilus; species Sinocyclocheilus rhinocerous. The sequence goes on from NW_015638582.1 coordinate 627,073, forward strand.
CTCTTCAGCATTTGCAAGCGCCTGTTTACACGCTCATCTCAAATTGCGAGTCTTCGCCTCCCTTTGTTATTGTCAAACTCCTCTGTTGTTTAGTTTGTAAGAATGAACACGAGAGACTTGAGATCTTGACTGTGAATTTGGGTGCGCGCATACACGCAGTCAGATTTGTCAGAGACATTTTTCTCAGCGCATAAAGATTGTTTTCATATTCAGCGTCTGAATGCATGACTCATGGCTCTGAATACTGCAGCAGAAGGGAGCTCCTCAGCCACTTTGCTAATTATCACAGATTGAATCATTTTTTAACAACTGAGCTCAAATGCAGTCAGTAAAGAGGGTGATCTGTCTAAATCATTTGCACCATGCAGGGGAAATGGCACTCGAAATTTCCTCTGTTAATTATTAACCTTTCCTCATCAAATGAATTTTAAAATCCTCATCTGTTTGGGTTTTGGTAAAATGAACCCAAGTTATGGCCCGATTTGTTATGGCTTTAATAATGATTGAAAACTATAGGATTTTTCAAGCTATGAAGAGGGGAACTTTCCACACGTCATCATAAAAACAAAAATAGCGCCCTAACAGTTCGATTTGCCGGGGATGAAAGAGACATGTGAAGGCATGAAAATAAAGACTGACATTAGCTATAATCTGTAGACATTTAAAAATACATTTTGAATAAGCACATTGGATATGGCTTTTTGAAGTCAAGACACATGCATTATCTGCTAGCACTGAACTGAAAAGGAAGTGACAACGAAGGAGAATTTGCCCTTGTTGGTGTCAGCTCATTCAGCCTCCTTTGGAGGGCACTGTTTTGTGGCACAAACATATGCTTGCTCTATCAGCTGACCACATGTTCAGGCCTTAATAATATCTGACAGTAAATATATAACCTTGCCATCTGTTCGTATAACGGTGCTGTGCAAACCGAAAGCGCTAGTAACTTACAACATTGCAGGATGGCACCCCAAAGGAAAGAACAATAAATCGACAGGTCACGAGGGTCAGCACACGCTGTCTTCATTACTTAGATTAGTTCATAGAGCTAACAGATCTGCATGGACATTAGGCACTTGGAGCATGTTCTTAAAGCAACATTTTTGAAATTGTTTTCAGTTTATGGCCTGTACAAAACAAACAGATGTTGAAAAAGAGGGAAAATTAAAGTTAGTGTACACACATCATGCACCCTTCCATTCAAAAACAGCTAGACAGAGCACAATGGATTGGAACAGAACGTGGGGAGGGTCTGGAGACATACTGAGCGCTCAGGCTTGTTGCCAGTTATCCATTATTAAGATATTAATAAGACAATGTAGCAGACAGATGTCTGACTAGGGTTGCAGCATATAACGGTAATGAAAAGTTCACAAACTTAACAAGTGGCCAGCTGAGTATAACTTTCATCCTGTCAACGGATATTAAAACTGCATTGTAAGCCACATTTACTCCAAATTGTGTTTTTTGAGTTTATTTGAGTTTATTACACTTTTTTTCCATTCTGTTGTGCCCTGTCACACCAGTGATGCACACGTCACATAAAACATCTTGTTTGGACTTCCAAGTTTAAGGGGTGATTCACTTCTGGCAAACTATACTGTAGAAATGAAAAAAAAAAAAAAAAAATTAAATCGTTGCTATATAACTAAAGAAAATCAAGAACAGGGGCTTTGGTGTTTTTTTTTTTGTCAAAAAGGTAGGAAAACTTTGACACCCATAATGCACTGGACTCTATCCAACTATCCATGAGTGGGGATACAAAAATGCAGTACCTGTAGTTTTCACAAAAGCCCTGGAGCTGTCAAAAGTTTTGCGTCATCCAGCAGACTTTAGCTGACAAATAAACTGGGCGATCTGGCTGCGGGTAACATGGAAAAATAGTGCACAATGTTAATTTACATACTAATGACATTGTAACAATACAAAGCTGATTCAAATTCTGCAAAGTTATCTTTCAATGAATTATCACAAGTCTTTTAGTATAGTTCAGTAGTAGTTTTGACACATCTCACCCTTATATCTAGCATATTGCTGCTCTGCATGTATAGTGGACTAATGATGCCTGAGATTCTGTTCTGTCTCATTAGGAGTCCAGAAACATCACAGTCTGTCTTTGATGGTCAGAAGTTGTTTATATATATATATATATATATATAAATATAAAGACTAAAATACATAGCAATGAATTATCACATGTGATATTGGTAAATAAAGTCATTTTATTTCATGTGGACAGGTAAAATAAAGTGAACGGAGTAGCTGCAGCTACAAATAGGACGTCCATCAACTGAAAACACATCAGACAAATTAGTTTCCAGGCCAGATTAAAGAATAATTTATGGCAGGCAGTTTGAGACCCCTACTCTAGGTGCTTGTCCCAGCTTTTGATTAATATATTATCTTAAAATCGCAATGAAATGAAAGTAGCGACACATATTTCTCCCATATTGTGATATACTTCTGAGTATAATGAATTGCCATACAAGAGAAACCGAAGGGAGGAGACTTGGTTCTATGCACTGGTTGTTGATTAGATTTTGAGGATGTTGCACTCAAAAGTGGAGACAGATTTAGACAGACAGGTTTAAGCAGACTAAATGAAGTCCTGTATACATCACCATAAAGCTCTCGTTTTCACCAGAAGGTCCAGTTTTGACATTTTGATTACACAAGGTCAAAGCATTTATTTTTTTCATGCAATTAGAAAATTGATAGGGTAAATTTTCATTTGGTGAATGAATTGCAAATGAATGAATAATAATGCAAATAAATTAATTCTGGTGAAGAATGGTGAAATTCTTCAGCGACACCCAAAAAAATGGACAAATTACAAAACAGCTGCACCATTTTTGAGCGTAGTATTTCAGCACAAGCAAACTTTTAGCATTCTAAAAAGCAACTGGTGGAGTGTTTAACCCAGAAAAGTACACCAGATTAATGTAGTCTGCTGCAAACTTCACAATTTAACACTCACAACTGACCCACAAGACTGGGAACTGCACTGCAAATTGTGTTCAACACAGACTTTGTGTGATTTGCATAATGCCTTTAGTGAATTGCTACAACAACAAACAGCACATATAAATGCACACCACCATCAGCGGGTGCAATTCATTCTTAGTGAATTCCCCCCTAAACGTCTAAATGTGTTTCATGTGTAATTGAATATTATCTCCCTCTAGATTAACAATTTGCATATACTCAATCATCTACTTAATCATATCCAACAAGATCAAGTCTGTAATTTTGAAAACAAAGCCAACACAGTCAAATACTTAATTGCTGAGTTAGAAGTACAACTGCTTTTACATAACATCCCTTGTTCAAACTTAAAGCAAACAAGTTTTGGATGCTAATATCCTCCAAGATATCAAGTGATCCTTCTTTGCCTATAATTACACATATTAAATGCATTTGCTGACATCATGAGAATAAGCAAGTTGTTGAAAGATAGCAGGTGCAGCAGAAGAACAGCCAAGCAATTTCCTGCCACCCTAAACACAGCAATCAACACATCTCACTGTGTACTATTTGCATTCAGACTCTATAATGATATTCAGGGTAACAAAGGGGATTTCAACAAGAGTCTGAGACATCATCACAGAGCAGAACCTGAAAACACTGAAACACAAGAAGCCTGAGGCTCACTGGGAATCAGCACATAATACAGCATCATTAGCCCCATAGCATGTCATGGACCAGATGCTCATTCATAAATGCTGAATATTAAGTGCACACTGTTCTCTCTCCATTGCTTTGCTATCTGCAAAACGTTTTGCAGCCATCCAAAGCAAAACCAACAGACACCTGCACAGCTTTTCCCAAATGCTCTATCCCTGCTCAACAAAGACCTCAGCCGTTAAAGTGGTTAAGGTGTGGTCAGGTTCCGGAAAGTAGTAACTAACAAACTTTCATTTGAAGCAAAAATGCATTTAAAAAATGTTCAAGATAAAAGGCTGTGTCCCAAGATGCATACTTATGAACTATTATTCTTTGGCATTTTGCATCATAAATAGTGCAAATACTGTGTTCACACTGAAAATCCCAACAAGAACAAGTGCACTTCAAATACTTGGATGATGCACTTAATTTATCAGAGAAGATAAGTGTGGAACGTTGGATACTTAAAGCACTCAATAGTCAATGCTACATACTGTTTTTAGTGCACAGTGTATATGTATATATATATATATATATATATATATACAGGTGCATCTCAATAAATTATAATGTCGTGGAAAAGTTAATTTATTTCAGTAATTCAAAATTTACCGGCCAAAATTTTTTTTTTACCGGCCATGAAACTCTTTTTGTTATTACTACTACAACAACTAAACATATTTACAATGTTTTTGTCCTGCTGGTGCATTTTCCTTCAAATTTACTTATTAATTATAGCCATTCAACATTACAGTATAATTGAAAGCCATTATTTTTAACATTTAATCTGAAATATATAACAACTTTTAATTTAAGTGATTTTAAAACAGTCTTCACATAAACTATATTATGTATGCATAAACTATACATATTAATCTTTATTCAAGCTATAAAAGTTAATACTTAGGATTTCCAAGGATTTCTCTTTTTCTTTTGTTCTTTGATTTACATCAATGACAGACTTCAGCAGGTTTCACTTTAAAATCAGCCCTGTCTCTTTAAAACCTGATGCCTATAATAATAGATGCATTTAGCAGACGTTTTTATCCAAAGCGACTTACAGTGCATTCGGGCTATACATTTTTTACCAGTATGTGTGTTCCCTGGGAATCAAACCCACGACCTTTTGTGCTGTTAACGCAACGCTCTACCACTGAGTCACAGGAACATATGACGCGGAGCTGACACATATTCGATTTTCTCCCAACTCTTTACAGTCATTTAAGACTTTATAACTCATTTAAGACTACGTTTACAAAGTAACTCGCCAAAACCGCGCATTTTGACATAATTGTGTGTGTTTTCCTGCATTGAAGCGCTACTGGTGAGCTGTCTGAAGCGGCTCAGCGTATACGTACAGCCGAACGCGCAGCCTTTCAAACTATACTTCACTGCACCGTTTATGCGTCGTAGCCCCAGGTATGTGTCGCCGCATTCTCGGGTTATGATGAATAAAGAAGGGAAAAGTTAATCTTCCGAAATGAAGCAGCAAAATCTTCTCAGGTAAAAGTTAATAGAACTGTGTCTAGGGACAAGCTGGCCATCACTCTGCTCTGACCTTATCAGCCCGTTTGTATCATTTGATTCGCTCTTGTCACTTATGACAGAACAGCTAATCACGACGATCTTGTCTTCGGACAAGATTATTTTATTCACTTATGTCAGAATCAGCGAATCTCTTTAAAAACTGGCTGTTGTTTTCATTTCATTGCATTGTTATAATTCGTAAAAGTTGTACCCGCCAACTGGCGACTGCCACCGTTACATGGACTTAGCGCACGTGGATCATATTTACTACTTTTATGGAAATGACACCATCCTATCATCACTCATCTTTGTGTTTCATGGATGAAAACAAAACATAGGTTTGGAGCAACATAAGGGTGAGTAAATGACAGCACTTTTATTTGGTTGTTTTGGTGTTATTCTTTCATATATATATATATATTTGGCGCTTGGCGAGTGTTAATTTTAGGCCTTATATATATATAAGGCCTAAAATTAACACTCGCCAAGCGCCAAATATATATATATATATGAAAGAATAACACCAAAACAACCAAATAAAAGTGCTGTCATTTACTCACCCTTATGTTGCTCCAAACCTATGTTTTGTTTTCATCCATGAAACACAAAGATGAGTGATGATAGGATGGTGTCATTTCCATAAAAGTAGTAAATATGATTCACGTGCGCTATTCCAAATTTGTAGATGTTTTTACAAGTTTTGCCATTCTCGCTTTCGAATCAGCTTGTATATATTTTTGCATTCAATAATAATGTTTTACAGTTTTGTTTTCGCCTATGATTTAACACTCCTGAGTGCAAAGCCACATTTGTAGCAACATAAGGTAAGACTTGTTTTATGTGCTGACACATTGCATACATTTTGAACTGTATGCACTGTTGTGAATGTATGATGTTCAACTTCTCAAGCCACATTTTATTTTGCATAACTGGCCGATAACATCACACAGCAGTCGTGTATGATACAGCCTTCCGAGATGGACGCTGCTGAGTTTTAGGTTAAAAACGCATGAATACTCAGTAGCCTACATATCAAACGATATGTAATAACAAACAAAGCAATAGTAATCATGTAATGAAAACAGTTACTCACACTTGTGTGGTGCAACATCGGATATAATATAGTTGACATAGCATCGTCTCTTAGTTTCAATCTTTCTGAAAATCCTGCCTCGAATTGTGCCTTGTTTGTAAACGAATCCAGGTAAAATAAAGTGAACCAAGTTCTTACTGACGCGGTCTGGCACTTCATTAAAAATAAAGTTCATTGTTTGGTTTCTGCGTAGACCTGCGTTTGCCGCTCTTGTCATTTACCTACTACATGTGTGAATCAGTGGGCGGGGCTAAACAGGCAGTGATGTAGAAGCAGGCGTTGATCTTCTACTGTGAAGGCGGTGTTTAGCCACACTATTACATCAGAGTGGCACATTACACAAGCTGTCATTTTGGCAGAATAGCTTCAATATAATCTGTTTTTAGACTAATGAGAAAGTTTTGAGTCCTGAAACTTGCAGAATGTTTTTATAGCACAATAAACTCTTATATATCAAAAGATTTTGATTTCTCTGTTCATGACCCCTTTAAAAGGTCATGCAATTATTGTTTTCATCAGCGATCAATACCTGAGATGTTGGACAATCATGTCCATCACTAATGGATTTTCAATGCAGTTACTTAAAATTAGGATCAGGGCCCATATTCACAAAACATTTTATCTTACCACTAAGACTTCTCCTAAATAGCAGTAAAAGTTTTTAGCTAAGAGTTTTCTCTTAAAACCTAGTGAGCGGAGGCCGGCGGCTAGAGTGAGCAGTAGCGGGCGGGCTTGAGAATGGCACGGCCGGCGGATTCGACGAAGGAGC
>NW_015638582.1:634193-639170 GCF_001515625.1 Sinocyclocheilus rhinocerous
TGTTAGAACGAGCCGTTTTAGGTAGGCGTGGCTGACTCTTAACTTTTATAAAGAATATCTCTTTGGATTTGAGACTTTAGTCTTTGCAACTTTACAGATCTTCTTTATGCACCAAGAGCTTGTAACACTTCAAAGAGAAAGGTAAAATTTTAATCGCATCATATGACCCCTTTAAGCTAAGAGTAAGGGAAGGGTTGACCTCGTTGCTTTGGATGATGTCAGCATGCTTACTAACTATGTACACAGTGATTGGCTGATAGGGGAGGGGTCTCTGTCAGAGATTTATTCATAGAAATATTGTAGAGCACGATATTATGTTGCAATATTCAAATAAAGATTTTAAAATGCAGGCTAAGTGTCACTAATTAAACAAGTATATGTTCAGCTGATTGTCAGCCTCTTACATGTACGCAGATATGCATATAAACAGCCTTTTAATTAACAGAGAAGAATAATCATGGCTGATATTAAGACATGCAAACGTAAAAGAAAACCAAACTGGACCAAGCTGTTAGCTACTTCTTGCCCAACTGGTTTATGAAAACAAGGATATAATCAAAGGAAAATCTGGAGTTGGGATAACCGCCAAAAAAAAACTGCTGGCAACAGCCATTTTAGGATAGTTTGTGGTTTGGTCTTAGTGACTTAGAAGTCCTCTTCACTACTCCTAACGTTTCACAGATTTAGGAGCAAGTTTTAGCACTAAAATGCTTTTTAAAATACTCTTAGAGCAAAAATTTAGGAGTCCTAAATTTGACACCCATTATTTTTAAGATTTTCTCCTAAATCAGTAAGTTATGAACTACTTTTAGCCTTAAGATGTTTTGTGAATACGGGCCCAGATATTCAAGGAAAGCTTGAATCTCATGTCATAAAATGTGGTATTACACTTGATATGAGGCATATGCACAATGCGATTTAGACAAGTTGGACATGTTCTTGGAATATGTTTTTTTGTTTGTTTGTTTGTTTCTGGGACAAGATGTCAAAAATCCTAACCCTATCCCAACTTTACCCCAGAAATCAGAAAAATTACTGACTGATAGAAACATTGTTCTAGTAAAAACAAAGCATGTTGATCACGGAGCATGTCCTACTTGTGTAAATCATGTTATGGATATAGAAACATATAGGCATTATTAGTCATGATATCTTGCTATATTGTGGTCTCTCTGAATTAAATGAGCTTTTTGTGTCCAGTGGCCATTCTCATACATGCAGGCCTGAAAAGGAAGAACAAATCAGAAATAGATCAAAGCGGCCCTGGGCTTGGAAAGTCAGAATGTTTAAATTAAAGTCGCTCTCAGTAACCGGGCCTCTTTCTACAGGGAAAAGAAAAAAAATCAAGTGCAATATTTGAGTGGGTGCAGTTGCTTGTTATCTGGCCCTTTTAACTCGGGCTCTTGAGGGAAGTGCAACCTTTATCAGACATCACTGCAGACGCTGATGTGTAGAGCCCGGGTTTAGGAGAGACAGTGTGTATGTTGTAGAATGTGTGGTCCGTAAAATCAGTCGGCATTCACAATGCATGCTCTGAGCCTCTCTGATGGTCTTTTTCCGTGCATTAGCTTGATGAGAGTCATGCACCGGGGGCTTGCCATGCATCCATCCAATCACCTAGAAATGTGAAATCATGTGAATCCCTATAAGGGAAGATTCAACACCTTGGAAAATGTGAGTTGGGAATTGGTCTGTGTTTTGCCCCAGAGCATGAGTGGTGTGCAGTGAACAGTAGCTTGGTCTTTATGGTCAGTGAATAGAGAGAGTTCCATCTTCAGGGCATGGCAGAGCCGGGCCCAAGCAGACTGGAGAAACATGCCGCTCTGAGCCGACATTTCCATAATGGAGGCTGTCTGTGTGATCTCGGCAAATAGACTGGGTGTTGTGAGGGGGGAGGGAAGCACCGCAAGGACTCGAGCTCCCAGCATTGCGGCAATTGTAATATTAAGATGCATTGAACAATACTCTCTAATTCTCTTCTCAGCTGATCTGTCTCAAGTGTTTGGTTTCTCTTTCAGTGCCCGCAAGCAAACAATTACAGTACCTATTGAACTGCATTAACGTGGCGTAATGTGCTCGATGCAATTACCAATTCTAATAACCTTGCCCATTTAAATAGAGATGGGGAGGAGATTGCCACATGGAATGGGTAATAGTTTGGAGTTGATCTCCGATTTTTATTGCGTTAATGAAAATGTAGCGCGCTGATTTGCCATTATAGATCCATTGGTGTATGACATTCAGGGATAAGAGTGGTAATTTTTAATGATGCAGGTGACGGGCCATTTTTCATTCTTCGGGCCGTGCACTTTTGCCTCTGAGAGGAAATATGAGAGACTTCAGGGTGACCAGTATCAGGACATCTTATCTATAAATGGAGAAATATTTCATCCGACATATTATAACATAGTATGACTGTCAGCCATGATTCTATTAGATCATCCGCAAGCATAACACATCTAACCTCTCTTGAACAAAGCATGGAAGGAAGTCAAGACAATTTGGATTTACTTATCTGCTGGTATACAACCTTGAACTACAATAGAGAAGCATCATCCTCTCCCAGCATTATACTGATTACACCATTAGACAATAACAATGGCTTCTTGAATCGTCTGTCTCTATCTCGCCTAATCTGATTGTTAGGCCATTAGCTACCATATTGAGATGGCAGAGATTGTGTGAAATTGCTATTATGCTGTAGACTGCCACTATTTGTAAAATGCGGACGTTAAGATGAAGAATAAATCATTGTGTAATATGGAGAGGGCTGGGGAACATATGCAGGCCTCATCTGGCCCTCGACTCCAACTGACCATCAATACTGACCTTCAGTAATACATCAGGGAAAAGAAAATAATAGAACACAAACTGAACACAAGGGCATGATAAGCTCTTTTTTGGATCATTTCTTCCAGCACTAGGACTTAAACACTTAGATATTCTTGCTAAATCAATAGTAAGTATGTGTTAGAGCAAAAAATATCTTGAAGATATTCTAAAAAGGTATCTTTAACAGGACAATTCACAGAAAAATGAAAATGTTGTACTTACTTTCTCTCATGTCAACCTGCATGACTTTCTTTCTGTTTTCTGTCTTTTTGGAACACAAAAGAAGATACTTTGAAGAATGTTGATATATATATATATATATATATATATATATATATATGTGTGTGTATGTGTGTGTGTGTGTGTGTACATAGATAGATAGATAGATAGATAGATAGAGTTATCTTATATTTTTAGGCTTCCAGATTTTAGTTTAAGTTAGTTATTTAGTTTTTATTTATTAATTATTAAACTATTCTAAATTGTTTTAATTTATTTTTTATTTTTGTTTAAATTTGTTAATAATTTTAGTAGTTCAACTTAAACTTATTTATTAATGAGCAGTTATTAAATTTATTACCACTGTTTCTGTTTATTTAATTTCAGCTAACAAATTATTATTATTATTATTATTTTAAGTTTTAGTTTTAGTTAATGATAACTCCCCACCCCCATTGAGAGATTTGCCAAAATATCTTCTATGTTCTTTTGTACACATAAGAAGAGTCAAGTTTGGAAAGAAATGAGGGTGAGTAAATGCTGTTTGAATATTTATTTTTGTTTGAACCATCCTTTTAACACTGTTAGTGATGGTTGCCATTCATTGGGCAGTGCACAAATAATGAATAAAAAAAATCACTGTTGATTGAAAACGACAAAGAGAGATTTGATATGCATCACAGTTAATGTGAGAGTGCCATTCAGTTTGTGTCAGATCTGATTACAACTGAAATAAAAACCAGTTTGGAAAGTAGAGTCACCGTCTCAGTTAGTGGTTTCCATAGCAATTAGGTCATACTGATATTGGCAAATCCTAAAAATATGGCCATGTCTGCAGTGTTTCTAAAAGCTGAGATTACTCTGTCACAGTGCACTGGGTCTAGGAGAAGCCCAGTCATAATGCTGGATTTGCACTGAGAACTCCCCACTGATTAGGGCTCAACACCTCAAGTGACATCCTTCAAGTGCAATTTGCTAAAGCCTTATCTACTGCTGCAGAGCAATCCGTGAGAGCATTACTGTTATCTGTGCAAATTCTACAATGTTCAAGCACAAAAATACAAAATGTTATCTATACACAATGCTATTCACCAAGATCTAAGTTCATGACCATGTCCCATGGTACACTTAATATGCACTGCCGTGTGCATGTCTCCACAAAGTCTACTGGACTGTAGATTATACATCACAATTAACATTTTATATTTTAGAGGGGTTTTACAAATACAGTGGCCAGTTGCCATTTTGTATCTTTATACACAATCGCCTAAGTCTTGGACAACAGATGGTCAGAAGAAATTAAGCAGGATTTGACTTGACTTTAAATGACTTTAAATGAAATCACTGATTCTTGAGAAGTGGGACAAAACAGGGTGCAATATTGAAAAAAATAAAACCTTGTACTCAGACAAATGAAACTACATTTTTGTATCTTACATGTACTAAGCTACTGAGCTATGCTTTTATTCAACCTCCCAACTTTTCTCGTTTTTATCAAAATGTGTTTTTTACCTTGCCATCATTTATTTTGCAATCAAACAATCAAGATGTTTTTAACATTTCAAAACACATTCTCATGTTAGCAGACAGATTACATTTTCACGTGACCAACAATTCCTCAACAAATATAAAATATCATAATCAAATATTATCAAAATATTCATCTGACAGAGGTGACATAGACCTGACAGAATTGACACATCTGACGGTGGTGATGAAAACCTGAATTTAGTCATTTTAACTATCAAATATGTTGAATCAATCAATTACTGTATTAAAACAAATACCATAAACAGTATGTTATTGTTTATAAGCTTTTATTCAAGATTCACATTTAAGTATTTTGATATATCATTGGAACACAAATGATCTATTTTCTCTCATCTCAGTACAGTATGTGTCTGCTGTGCATCTGCTATGGTATCA
>NW_015638582.1:639484-669895 GCF_001515625.1 Sinocyclocheilus rhinocerous
GTGACCAACAATTCCTCAACAAATATAAAATATCATAATCAAATATTATCAAAATATTCATCTGACAGAGGTGACATAGACCTGACAGAATTGACACATCTGACGGTGGTGATGAAAACCTGAATTTAGTCATTTTAACTATCAAATATGTTGAATCAATCAATTACTGTATTAAAACAAATACCATAAACAGTATGTTATTGTTTATAAGCTTTTATTCAAGATTCACATTTAAGTATTGTGATATTTCATTTGAATACAATTGATCTATTTTTATCTCTTATCTCAGAACAGTATGTCTGCTGTGCATGTGCTATGGTAACAAGGTTTTAAAAACAGTTATATATGAACAAATAAATCAATTAGTTGTTACCTCAATCCATTTACATTAACCAGGATCTTAATATTCACATTTAAACATCTTAACAAATGATCCAAAAATGATCAGAACCCTCAACCCTAACTCTGCTAGAAGGGATGCCTATCAATCCACAAAAGCAATATATGCTGTATATTTAGTATTTATACATTATTAGAAAAATTAAACACTTTTACATTTAATATAATTAAAAAATGACTTGAAAACCACAAAAAATATGATGACTCCATATTGAATGTCACCACCGTCAGACAGAAAATCTTATGATGGTGACATCTGACGGTGGTGACAAATTTTGACATTTCTTTCACAAAACAAATGGAGTTCATGTAGCCATTTTGTTTTCTCTGTTGATGCTAGGTGCTAACAGAAACTGCTTCAGGAGGAATAAAATTATCTAAACATTTCAAATAATTTCCTCTGAAATTGGAAGATGGTGAAGTAATTGGAAATTGGTATCATGGTTGTGACACAGGAAATATTAACACAAGGATTTAAAATATTAAAACTATAAAACTTACCAGAGCCTCTCTGACACTGATGTATCTGCAGAGGTGCAATGTGTCAAGGGGGTCCATTGGAGTGGCAGCTTCCCCTGATATTCCCTGATTTTTTACATTTTAATGAATGTTGACAAAAAAACGGGGACACAACTTATGAAACATGCATGTGTCATTGAAAAAATTGCTTTGATATGAGATATTATTGTGTTGCTTTTGATAAAGCAAGCTCTTTTTCATCATTAAAAATTATTTTTATCCATTTTATAGCATATGAATGATTGAACCCTTCTCTGTGGACACACTGTTTTAGATAGTGAGAAGGTAATAAGTTTCATAGATTTGATATAATAATGATAAAATTCAATTGAAGGGTATAATTGTGTTAAATTATTATTAATCCCTCATAACATTTACAATTGAAAATATTTTCATTTTTAAACATAATAGCAGTTACAATTGCTGGAAATATTTTGTCCCATGTCTCAAGAATCCATGAAATGTTGCACAATTAAAACCAGTTAACTCATTTTCATCTCCACCACCATCAATATTATTACCAATATCACATTGATACGCCAGTAGTTGGCAACAAGTGTCTTTACTGAATGAATGTTCAAAAACACGAAATCTGAATTTGAAATAGAAATTAGCTGACATATCTTGCTAATTTCACCACATATTTTCCATCTTTAAATGGCAGAAACTAGCCAATACTAGCCAATGCTATTATGGTATTTTTATTTCTCTTTGACTCATTTACTCAACAGATTAATTCACAAATATTGATTCACGTAGGCACGAAATGGTAGCTGCGTCTGAATAAGCATACTTCCCTACTATTTATTAGGTGAAAACAGTGAATATAGAGAACATCTGTATTCACAGGACTAGAATGACCAGAATGACCTAGTACTCTACTTTCTGTGTGATTCTGAAGCACGGATCCTAAGGAGACTTTACTGAGGGGGGCGACACAACTGATGCTTTGTAAGTCACATGGCAACATGGCGAAAACATACTTTATCAGAATTTTGTTTATACCACATTCAGACTATGTAGAACAAACTTTTTCTCAACGGTCAAGTTCTTATTCGAATGTAGTGGTTATTCAGACATTATGCAATTTCAGACAGATCGAAATTCTGAATGATTCATTGACACATTCAACTAAACCATTTCTTCGATAACACGGATTCAAAATGCCGCTACTTTGTGGTTGCTCTGCGCATGCGCAACCATTCTTCTATAACTTCATTTAATTTTACTGATGGAGCAAAAGTATTCAAAATAACTGGTAGTATTGTGTATAAAATTGTATATAATATTGTGTAAAAAGTTAATCAACATTAATCTCTCATTCATATTACACAGTTTTGATCATCTACAGCCTTGTGCTTAGGCTAAATCACAGCCATACCTATATTTGCTAATAGAACTCAAAGCCATTGCTATGTTTTGACAGTGGAGGGAGTTCTCTGAATATTCATTACATGTTTGCCGCAGTCGGACTGAAACACAAGTACTCAGTGCTCAGGCCAGCCTTTACCTACTCAGGTTCCTTAAACACATTGTTGATTTTTCCATCATCGATTTCTGGATAATTCCACATAATTACTTTTATCTGAGCGGTCCTGATAGCAGGACACTTTCCGGCTAGGACTGTCCTCCCTGGGGCGATGGGGTCATGGTTTCTGAGTGCTTTTTTTTTCCACAATTAATTAAATGCAATTAAATACTTGGAGAGCTCGTTGCACAAAAGTATGTTAGAGGAGTTCCCAACACACACACGCTCAAAACTCACTCTCTTTCACACTCACCCCTGATGGAGGCTCTCTCACACTTGGGTCACGCTCAATCATAGCGCATTTCCGCTTAATCTAGCCAACCACTTGCACTGCAGTCATTTATGCTAAGCTCTGTTATTAGTCGACTGAATGGACAATGAGCAAGCAGGAATCACTGCTTAGCAATTATGATTGCTCTTTCAAATGAAGCATAATGATAGACAAGTTTCAACGGATCTTCCTGAAGTTGCTATGCCAATGTTGATGGAGTTAATTTTTCATTAATGAATGCATGATTCGTTTTATTAATACGTGATATTAATGTTCAAACCACTAATTCATTGCCATTCTGAGAGTTGCTTGCTTTAAAAAAATAACCCTTGAGCAAAAATCTATCATAAAGCTTTATGTTATAGAGTCGCAAGAGCATTTTTATCTCTGCAGCTGTCAGGAGCAATTGGACCAAAATGAAGGCCATTAGCGGGACAAGCAGAGCGGGAAGGCCTGAGTCATACTGTTGATTTTGTGATACTGCAAATCTGCACCTGTCACTTGTACCTGCTTCTATCACGCATTACCTCAAAACACATACACAGGCTTATCTGAGACTATTTAGATCAAAGTGCTTTTGTGAAACAGAGCTGAAATAGATCAGGAGTTTACTGAAAGGCACCCTTAAAGGATTTAGTTATAAATGGAAGAAAGAATTTCTTCAAAAAAGAAAAGTTTAAAGCACAACATCTTCAGACTGTTTTTTTGGATGGCCTCGACATTTTGCTGTTTTTCAGCTACATACTGGAAGGGATGAATGAGAAATACCTGACCATTAAAGGGATAGTTTGTTCAAAACATGTCATTTCAAACCAGTATTTTATTGTTTGGACAAAATCAGTTGAAAAATCCTTTTAAATACCTTCTTTCGTGTTCCAAAGAAGAAAATGTCACAGGTTTGGAGCGAAATGAGGGCGAGTAAAGAATGACAGAATTTTCATTTTTGGGTGAACTGTTCCTTTAACGTGTGTTGTGTTTGTTCAGAATGCGACGGATGCTGCACGAGTCATTCATGTAGAACATCTGATGACAGCTGTTCTCTTGAGGGAACGCCGAGACCTCCTCATGACCTGGAAATCAATATGTCCCCACACTGTAAGGTAACATTACTCCACAGAAAGATTCAAGATATTTGCAGTCAGAAACATCATTCCTGTTCAAACTGAAGGGGCCCCATGTGACACACTCAGATTTTGTGCCAAGTGCTTTGTGTATCTTTACTTAAGTTGCATCTGCACAATAACCAAAAACGTAATCAGTAGATTATCAAATCTTAAGGTGTGATCACATTTATCATTGTTTGGCAACTTTTTGTGGGTGACATCCAGTCATTTCAATGGAAGCGTATTTCTGCCAGAGAATGAATACAGTATATAAACACAGTATACACATCTCACAATTCTGACTTTCTGAGTTTATATATCACAATTCAGAGTTCTCGCTATCATGAGATACAAACTCAGAATCAGATTTGCGAGATGTTCACTCTCATTTCCGAGTTTATAATGTGCAATTGCGAGATATAAACTTGCAATTCCGAGAAAAAAAGTCAGATTAGTGAGAAACTCTTTTTATGAAGTGCCGTAAATAAGATTTCATATACTACATTTCAGTAGGAATCTATGATCTGGAATTTCGCCTGAGGTCAAAACATTTCCACATGCACATTTCCCATCATGTTCAAGTTTGTTACAAGAGTTCCAACAGAAATCTGCTTAGTTTTTAAAGTGACTTCTGTGTGTGCTGATGTGCTTAATACATCGCTATATCATTGACAATAGACAATGGACCTTTTTGCTGAATGCGATTGCACCTTTACTCTTATATTAAGAATATTATATTTTGGTTAATTTTTTCTTGTCTAGACAGTTGAGGGAGGACAGTCACTGGTTCCCTGTCAAAAAGGCAGATGCATGATGCCTTGTTAACAGTCTATATGAATTTCACTTGATGTGGTGCTTGTGATTTTCATCATATTATAATACATGATTTACAGTCAGCGAGAGCCTATTTCCCATATAAGACAATAAAGGAAATGGCTGTCAATCCGTAGGAATGTCTCCATTATGTTGAATTGGCCCTATTAGAGGACATTAAGCATATTCAGTCCTCTCTGAGCCTCAGTTTATGACATACGCATTCAGCCACTTCCATTCTCGCTGAGCCTGTTTTGCAGGGGAAGGAGATAACAGCCAATCCCCAGTTAATAGCTACCTCTTGCCCTTTCCCTCATCATACAATGGTGAACAACGCTTGATCTTGGTCCACTGAGTGAATACATTGAAGCCCCGAGAAGCAGTAATTTTATTTTTTATTTTTTTGCATGGCAGTTGCGAGGGCAAAGGTTAATTGAATAATGCATTTTTTGTGAAGCAGTTGCGTGCTGCTCTGGCATGGTTGAGGCAATGATGGGAAGAATACTGGGGAGAAATTTGCATGTAGTGGTTCTCTAAAAAAAGCATTGCATGTTATTCACAGTGGCTCATTTAACATGGCCGTTTGACTTGCACTTCACCAAGGCAACAATGGTTTTCAGTTCGCTTGCGTGATGTTTTTCAATGTACAAAAGCAGTGCATTCTGAAAGCATTATTTTAAGCATATTGCAATATTCGAGTAACTGTCAGATACCCACTGCATTTAATTACTCTTAATTATGAGAACTTCAAATGACAGGACATCAAATTGGTATAATTGCAGTTTAAGTAATTATCCTTACATACAGTTATTGTTGGTAGTCTTGTCATAAAAATAGTCTTGAGTTACCATGTGCATATATAAGCGCATATCTACAATTTGTTGTTCTTTTCATTCTCATGTTACATAAAATACCAGTGGGGCTAATGTGACTATATTTTTAAACTGATTGTATTTTTTTTTTATATGCTACATGGTTTTAGCCAGAGAAAAATGCAGTTTAACAGCCCTTGAACATTCACAAGAGTTACTGCCA
The DNA here is from genome assembly GCF_001515625.1 of Sinocyclocheilus rhinocerous. NCBI lineage: Eukaryota > Metazoa > Chordata > Actinopteri > Cypriniformes > Cyprinidae > Sinocyclocheilus > Sinocyclocheilus rhinocerous. Next base: position 645,153 of record NW_015638582.1, read on the forward strand.
AAGCTAGTCAATGGCACATTTGTAAATGAAGCATAGTATTACTTAAGGCAACACTATTTTAAGGATGCTCACATATTTTCCCTCACAGTTGGGTATTATTTTTGCATTTAATTAAAGATAGCCTGAAGTACTGTTAGGACCAACTGCCATACCACTGTGTCCTTAGCAAGTGATATCAGGTTATTGATGTGAAAAACTTAAATTAGCTTAATTGTGCAAATTGTCTGTGATCTGAAAATGAAAGGGCATGCATGTTCCTCACACACATGTGCAAGAGGAAGTACTTTTGGTGAAATTTACTCGAGAGTAAAGTTTTTACTGTGGAAATAACCCAAACAATGGATACAGCAGTGACAAAAATTAAAAAAACAAATAGAAAAATTTGAAAATTTATTTTAAACTGAAACATTTTCAACACAAAACAAAGCCCTCAGCAGAGGTTTGGTGTTCAGAAAGATAAAAAAGAAGAAGAATATATAGGCCAGTATTTGGAACAGTGTTGACTTGCTTGGCACTTGATTGTTTAATCAGCTTTAAAAAAAATCAGATTTAAACCATATCTCTCTGTGGCTTTCTGATAATCATCATGGGCAATATAAATGGTTTGGTGAAGATTTTAGCACTTGAAAGACAATAAAGTGATGTTATTAAAATCCAACTAATGCAATATAGATGACCGTCATTAATGGCAATTAAATTTGTTTCTGTGTTTAGTAGAAACCTTTGATTATTAAACTGCCTTACTTGTCAATGACAAGATATCGTGCATCTTTGATACTGAAATTTTCAAAAGATTACAGACATTAACATTTTGACAGTATTAATAACTAATAAACTAGACTAATATTAAATAAAAATCCATCCAATCTAACAGGCAGAGAGTTAAATTAATAATATAAAAAGATTGTGATTCTACAGTTCAAAGGGTTAAAGTCAGTATGATTTATGAATTTTTAAAGAAATGAATACTTTTATTTAGCAAGGATGCATTAAATTGATCAAAAGTGAGTAAAAGCTTTGACTTTGTTATAAAAGATTTCTTGTTCTTTTGAACTTTCTATAAATGAGAGACAACTGAAAAAAGTATCATGTTTTCCTCAAAAATATTATGCAGCACAACTGTTTTCAATATTGATAATAATAAGTGTTTCTTGAGCAGCAAATCAGCATATTTATTATGCTGTATATTATTTAAATTTATAATATCAACATTACTGGTTTTACTGCAGTTTTGATCAAATAATAAATGCAAATTAAAACAATTCACTGACCCTAAACTTTTGAATGGTTGTGTATGCAATATAATATTGTCATATAGGGTGAGAAAAGCTTAGTGAAATTACTAGCCCCTGACCCCTATTTTGACAGAAATCATCTCAGTAGCAGTGCAGTGCATTAAGATCAGTGACAGCAGGATCAATAAAGTGATCTAAGGGGACAGTCATTGGGGCCAGTATGACGATAGCCTGTGTCATGAGAGCAACAAGGCAATTCATAGCCATCACAAAGCATGCAGAGTGTTAAGACTCTGTGACCTTCTTTCCCCTCACAGGGGAGATGTCCACAGCTCTCTCATGTGACTGAAACAGTATAATACATTGCCTGCTATGCAGTATGCACAGAAAGTATACTCCATATTCATGGTACAGTATGCAGATGATACCTGGCTGATACCACCTCATGTGAGGTATTTCATCAGCACTACAAGGGCGGTGGAGGTGTTTCATGTGCCAGTGGGCCTAAGAACACACAACTTAAAAGACAATGCCAGCATGGCAGATGTAGAATATACACCACACACCTGTATAACAGAATGTACTTCGTAAATGATTGAAAAGTAAGTTATACTTTAAATTCAGTAAATAAAGAACAGAAATTCAGAAACAGCCATAGTTAGTAACAGTTTGAACTACCAAGTAAGAAACTGATATAGCATTAAAGCCTATCCAACAAATCATAAAAAAAGATTTAAGCCCTGCTGATCTGACCACACATCAGATCATTATACATCCACCTTATATAAACTGCAAAAGCATCTGTCATGGTCTGCATGCACATTTTATGGGAGTTACTGGCAGTATGATGTACATTGATTGATTGTTGTGTGACATTTTTTTTTCTCACATAGAATTCTAAAAATATTTGTACGGATCTCAAACTTACTATAAAAAGTATGTGAATTTGGACACAGCAATATTTACTAACAGTCTGAACTACCTCAGCAGGCACAGGACGTCAATATAACGTCAATTTGTTGGACATGATGTCAGACAGATGTTGTATTTTGGTTGAGAATGGTTTGGTTGACAATATGACGTTGACTTAATGTTGGATTTTGGTTACACAACTTAAAAACAACAAATATCAACGTCAGCTGACGTCGGTATTGGACATCAATTTAACATTGATATTAGACGTTGAATTGACATTGAATTTTGGTCACCCGATATCGCAACCGAAATTTTACCAAATATCAACGTCTTATGACGTTGTGTGCCTGCTGGGACTAGTTAAAAAACTTATCTGAAGTTAAAGTCTATTCAAGCTAATAAGCAGAAAAGAATGAATATATGTTTCTTTCTAACAAATCCTAAAAAAGCTGCAAAGATTCACTTCAGGTTCCTGCTGATCTGATCACATATCTGATCATTATAAACCAACCTTATTTAAATTGCAAATGCATTTACAGTCATAGTCTATGCACATTTTTATGAGACTTACTAGCAATATAACATGCATAATTTTTTTGCTGTGTGATTTTTTTCACCTGGAATTATAAAACTGCAGAATTATAAAACTGATAGTTCAGATACAACTGTAAATTCTGATTGAGTAAACATTTTTACAAAACTCAAGTTAGCACAGACCCTACCAAAACTAATATTTATATATCCTACTATACATTTAATCTGCAATCCCTTCCCGTATGTAGTGCTGTATATTACTGCTTTAAATTGCTGGGCAATTGGAAACCACCTACTGTTACTATAATCAACTACATGGTGGAAAAACTGTTTATTCCAGTAATTACTAATCATAAATGTAACTCTTGTCACTTGAGTCAGTGCATTAAAGTGATTTAACATGGGTAAAATAATTTTATGCACTCTAGTTCATGTGCTGTCAAAGAACACGTCTTCTGTAGTAAAACGAATGGCCTATCATGGCTTATTGCTTTCATATTCACTAGCCATGCAACACTGATTCTTGATTGTGTTTAGATGTTTATAGTATTTGATATTTCTTTATATGCTATTAATATTTCATGCAGAGACTTCAGGCAATGAAATGTGTAAGCTTGCTACTGTCAGATCCGCTCTTATTGAGGTTAGCAATAACTTTCTTGACAATTTATTTGACTTACTGCGGGATTCTCTGTTAAGGGAACACTTTAAGAGCACCAAGTAGTGCTTATGAAGAAAAAGTACAAAGTTGAGGTCAGATTTTAATACACACCGCAGACGGTATATAATAAAAATCGAAGCTAGATTTAATCGTTTACAGTCCCTAATTCAGATGTTTCTCTCGCCATTTGAAGCCACACAGACTTTCCTTTCATTCTATAATAATGAGGGTGAAATTATCCAGGAGCTCATCTTCGTTTAGTAATATAAAAACCCGCTCTAAGAGAATGGAAGCGTTAATTAAACTTTATTTAACAGCTTGACAGTCCTGCGCGTGTCTGTGTGTTTTGCAGTTTCCTGCATCACTCTCTTGTGAATTTCCCTGACCTTGTGAGGAAAATAAAAAGAAAGGCAACAAACAAAAAGGATAATGAGACGGCACAAATGAGATGCCTGGATTGTTAATTGCATCCCCAATATAGAATCCATCCTCGGAACGTGAGACTGTGATCAACAAACAAACAAGATGACTAAGATAATGCTCCGATTCTGATGAATACGAAACCCTGATTAAGTCGGTACAATGCTCAGATTGCAGAGAATGCTTTTGTCTGAGGGTAGCCAGGCATTTGTTTAACCCTGCATTATTCTGGCTGTGCGAGGCAGCGCTGTACGTGGGTGTTTGTAAAGAGATGGTCCATAAGTCTGCAGGCAAGATACGCTCAGAGGAAACACGATGTTTCACAAAATGTTGCAATTTGGCGCTTTTATATAACAAAGGCTTTATGCAAATGCTGCATGTCAATGTATGTACAAGGAAATAAGTGTGGACGTTAGTTGTTTGGCTCATTTCTCACAAGGACATGAGCCCGGTAGTCATCATCCGGGTTGTCCAGGTTCAGGGAGAGGTGATTAAACACGGCACCCAGCAGTAGTGCGGACAGCAGGAAGACCATGTTTTAGCTCTGTGGGATAGCGGGTGCAGAAATCATACGCATCCGTTCCAGGGAAACAAAATGGCACAAGGGAGTGCTGTGACTGGGCCTATGAGTCATAAAGTCGAGGAAATCTACCGAGTGCTGTTGTGTATAAAAAAGGTCGGTGCACAAAACGGCTCCGAGAGCCTGCGATTGTAGTGGAGCAGAAAGAAGGTAATGCTGTCTAACAACAGAGGAGCCTCGGAGAGATGTGACTCAAGGACTGGAGGGGAAATAACAGTGGAACATCTGAGCTAATCAGTCTCATACAGGATGGCAGAATAATTCTGCATAATGATGTCACTCTCACAGAGAGGTGAGGGCATTAGCGCTGCTGCAGGAAGCTGCCGAATTTTAAGCCACGCGTAGTAGAAGCTCAAGCTTCCGATGGTCTGGCGAGCACTGCCTCAAAGTTGCTAGAAAATGACCGTGGCTGTCTCGCTCAATAACCTCTGCATCGCTTGTGCAAGACCTTAAGATGAAATATTCAACAGTTCTCTCCTAGCTGTGACAAAAACCCTGGATTTTCCCAGGCTTCAAAAAGCATTCATTTCTAGTGTGTTTGTAGCCATATAAGGTGGACTTTTTTACTTGTGTGGTGTGGTGAACCCAAAAGCTAAAACACACATGAAAGCACACACTCATTTCTTTGTTTTATTACATAGTACTTCGGCATCATTCAGTTGGCAAAGTGGCGTAAAAAACATAGTTGTTTTATCTTATCTAAATAATTCATACATACAGAGTACCTGGCACAATAAAAACATAAAACATATGTACATGTACATTACATATTACATGTTTTATAAATAGTACTGATTTACAGCATATACAGTTCTCCAAAGCAAGTTTTTTTTGACTGCAGGGGAAAAAAAACCAGTAACATTGTGCATTTACACAATTTTCTGTTTAAGAATTGACATGAATTAAGAAGGGGCAATCTGGTGGTATTCGGGGCTTTGTTAAACAGATTTTACAAAAACACCAGTCTCTCTCTTTCTCTACACCACTTCTGAATGTCTCTGCATCACTTTTTGTCTTTTATTTTCATATAACACCTCATTTGAATGCATATGCATTTGTAATGAAATTACATGCTTTTGGGATATTCAGAAAAAAAGACTGCGCTTGAATGTAGTTCTGCTGAAATTCTTCAACTGGGACATTTGTAAATGAATCCATCTACTTCACATTAATAGATACATTTTTTTAAATGTCTTTCAGACTGGACCTGGTACTCATTAAGCATTGAATACAGCCATTATCTGTTCACATTTATTATAGTTATTGTTTTATTTGAAACCTTGATTTCCAATTCTTATACACTAGAAGTGGTGCAATATAATTGTGGAGCTGTACAGCTTTGTATTTAACAATTTTTCTGTTTTAAATAAAAAGATACTAAAACAAAACATATGGTAGCATAATTATCAAGAATTAAGTACAATCTACCTTCCATATGGCTATTTGCAAAATCACTAAAGCTAAGTCATTAATTCCAGTTCAACACATATCCTTTAAAAAATTAAAGGATTGTGAAAATTCAAAAGACACAGAATTACTTATGTTCTTCTCTAACTAGCTAGACTTGCTTTTAGATTCAAGTATCTTAGTAGTTAGTTTTTTAAATAAGCAAATGAATCCTTCTCTTGAGTTTACCCTCTTTCATCTGATGCAAGCAGAAGAAATTGAATCCTTTGCTAACAAAACTGAACTTCTGTTTAGGAGCTACCCCGAGGCAGGATCTCAATAAATTTCAGTTAATATTTGTTAGAATTAATTGTATTACCAGCATTTCATTACCAAGGCTTGTCATGTTTTTTGTTTTGTTTTCATTTGTAATATGTAAATCAAACCAATAATAGTTTATTATTATGTAAATCAAACCAATAATAGTTTATAAGGAAAATTGCCTTGGTTGTAAGTACTTACTTTGAAACACTGTTAATGTTAAATTTACTCCACATGACCGGCCATTTGGTCATTCTAGGATATGTAAACCATTCAGATTTACAAACAGGATAAAAAAAAAACTGCTACAGGGCAGGGTACTCCATGTCCTACAGATGTTTTCAGATAGATCTAGCCTACTGTATGTTCTCCTAATTTAAGCAGGTTATAATATGAGGGATACAGGAAACATCCACGCATGGATTTGCACTTGGTAATTTTTGTGCTTATTTTCAAACATTGTAGGCAACAGCATGTAAGATCTACAATTTGAAGTACATATTAAACCACACAGGACACATTCTGTAGTCTGAACTTAACTGTCATTCTGTTCGTTTATTCGCTGCACTGAGGTTGACACTGCCCATAATTAGCAAAATAAGAAATATAATTTGCCCATATCAGTTAAGCTTTCACAGTCACATTCAGTTTCCCCATTACATGCTATGGGCTTTTTGATTTGCATAAAAACTACTCATATAAATGAGCACTATGGATGTGTTCAACACAGTGCTGTCGTAGCACATGGTGCATAGCGCTATTTTGCTGCATTCCGCTAGCTTCAACAGGCACAGCAACATTATATTTAAAGTAATTACTATCATACAGTAGTGCCAGTGTGATTCATTTAAAATGCTGTCACACATGATGAATGCCTGTGTTACATAAATTCTCTGCAGGTTTACTTTGACCCTTTAGGACTTCCTATCACTAAAGATTGCAAATAGCAACCATCATATATTCTATTGTTATTTTGTCTGTCTGTCTCTCTCTCTCTCTCTCTCTCTCTCTCTCTGTGTGTGTGTATATATATATGTGTGTGTGTGTGTATATATATATATATATATATATATATATATATAATTACAATAACAATATTTATTTCTATTATATAATTATATATATAAATTCGTTCTTTCTTGATCATGTCCATGCTGCCCTTGATTGGATAAAACTATTGTCTTTGAGGTGATTAAAATCTTTTAAAATCTTCCCAACAACAATTCCTAAAAACATCTAAGAATTAATCAGGTAGGTGAGTTATATATTTCCTAATAAAAGTGTTGTGCAATTATTTTCTGCAAGAATCTCTACTGACAACATGACACAGAAACAGCATCCTTTCCAAGCCGCAAAACAACTCTTTTGTATGTTACCCAAGGACTACTCAAAACTAAGTAGTTAGTAACTAACTAAGGGAGCAGGTGTTGCAGATGTTTCTCTCGCTACTGCAGTATAAAATACATTGTGTTACATACAGAAATACCTTTAGTACTAGAAGAGAGGTTGCAGGGGAATGACAGCAGAATGAGGGGGCAACATGGGCGGAAAAACTGCAGGGCGCGGCAGGGCGTGAAACGTCACAGTCATTGGGTGAATACTAGGGGGCGCCACCACCTGTACCTGCGGAGGGGTCACAAATGGAGGTCCTGCGGATGGACAGATCTCCGGCCCCAGAGGGAGTCGAGAAACAGGCACTACCTGGGGGTAGATAGGGGGTTGTGGGGGCAGGAATGCGGCGTGGTGCTGTAGTATGGTGTGACGTATTGTGATGGAGCCAGAAGGCATTGAGGACGACAGGTGAACTGGATGGAGGACAGCAGATGACATGGGCAGATGTGGCCTGGGCAGGACAGATTTGAGCTTGGTAGGGAACACCTGCTGGTGTAGCACCTGTCCGTGGCTCTGGATCTGCAAGAGGCAGCGTCTCTCCATACTGTCTGAGGGGGCCTGGAAAGATGGAGAGGGTTGGAACAGGCTGCTGGTGGTGTGGAAGCACTCTCTTAACTTCTCCTTAGCCTGAATGCCTAGGTGAAATCTTTGCAGTGGGGTCTGAAGGCTGTGCTGACATGATTTGTCGTGAGTGGCTTTTTCAGTCCTCTGCAGAGCTAAATCTCTTACATCGTGCAGGCAGGCCTGAGCAGCCACTGAATACTTGTTACAGTTCTTTAAGGGGGTTTGTGCTGCTTTAGACTCGCTACTGTGGATGTTCCTATTCTCCTTTGTTGGCTCCTTCGAGAGCTTTGAATCTGTCTCCAGTAGAGTTAGACTGCCCTTGGTGCATGAAGCATTGATCTGAGAGGAGGAGCTCCGCTGCCAGTCACTGCTTTCCTTCACAGTATGACCCAGGGCACTGCTAATGGAAGTAAATGTCTGAGAATCAACCGCACCGCTCTCTCCATCATCAATACTGCATGAGATTTGGTCTGACCCGTTCGAGCTGTCACACGCGCCTTTTAAAACAAGGCATTTCATGCTTGACTCCTCTGCAGCCTTGTCCTGTTCTTCCAGAACACTGTTCGTAACAATGGGGCATTCATTTGCAAGGCATGTGGTTTGATCTTGGACATGTGACAGCCTCTGTCTTTTCCTTCTAGTCCCGTGCTCACAACAGGTAAGTTCTGTACACCCATCAGAAATCTCTGCCGGTGATTGACAGGGGTCGTAAGACTCGTCTCTGTCGCTTAGAGAATCTGTATGCCTTCTTTTCGAAGTTTGTCCTTCACATGGTCCAGTCTCTGGTAATGGCGGTGTCTCTTCTCGACACCCTTCGGCTGCACTGGATCTCTGAGAGTGAGATGCATCCTGGCTGTGGGAACACTGTCCTGTGGTCGTTAGCTCCCCTGCAGCTGGATTGTCAGGCTTTTCCCTGCTGTTCCCAAGCACCTTTTCACTATCGGCACAGAACTCATCAGAGAGAATGATGCAGCCTGCTGAGCCGTTTATGTTGGCTGATGCCTCCTGCCTCCTGCCTCCCACCCCTTCCTCAACTACAGGAGCTACGCTGCTGTCCTCAGCCTGATTTTGAGCTGATTGCTTTGACTTCTCTAATGGATGCACTTGCTGTGAAGTGGTGCCTCTAAATTGGCTATCAAGTCCTTCCACACACTCAGGTCGTCTGTGGAATTTCTTGGATTTCACCATATTGGTCTCTGTCTCCCGGTGTCTGTCTCTCCTCCTCTTCCGCCTCCTCCGCTTCCTTTTGCAGTGGCTCCTGTAATGACGTCGGTCCCTGGCCCGCAATTTCTCTTCTGCCCTCTTACTTGCGTGGATCCAATCTTTGGAACGTCTACACCTGTCATGTGTTTTCAGCCTGACACAACTCTCTGTGTCACTTGAATACTGATAACACTTTCTGACCTTGCCTTCAGGTCCTTGGCTGGGACTGTTTCTGGGGCTGGCTGTGGATTCCTCAATGTGCTTGTCAGAGTGGCAGGGTTTGAAACCTGAGCAGACAGATAATTCCTCATCAGTTTTGGGCTCAGTCATCTCCTGAGTGTCAGCAGACCTTCTAATCCGTGACCTCTTGAAGTCAAAATGGAGGGGGTTGCAACTGAAAGACAGGGACGGCTCTGTCCTTGTGAAGGTCACCATCTCTGAGGGCCACTGGAAGATGGTGTTTCCGTCCCTGCTTATGACAGAGAAAAAAGGCTGGCTGGGTTTTGTGAATGGGTAAGGTGTCTTTGCAGTTGCATCCTCCACTTGCTCTTGTTGTTGAGGGGAATCGTTCTTATGTGGCACATCTGAGATATTCTTTTCTGGAGGCTCACTGATGGTCGAGTGCCCCTTCTCTGTAATGCCGCTCTCCTCTACTGTCACATCCTCAGAGGTCTCAGGTTTACTTTCAGCAATGCTGCTTTTCAGACTCTCAACAGAGTCCTCAGAGTCAAGAACAATATCAGACCTGTTTAAATGAAAAGAGGAAGTGTTTAAGAGGGAGACAGCCGGACTGGGCACATCCTCTGAGTAAACGAGCAAAGCACACAAATCTGAGGCTGTTGATGAGGGGCTCTCCCTCGCCACAGGCGTATCTGATGACCCCTGACTTCCGGCGCTGTCACTTTTTTGGAAGTGCTTGCCTTGCTGTGTGCCAGTGCTGTAAATTGCCTCCTCACAATTTAGTACTTTTTCCTCCGTGGGGGAGCCGGGGAGGTCAAGCTCGACAAGGGGTGCTCTGAGTCTTTGTCTGCGGCTCCGCTCCATCGATCCTTCTTCCATGCTCTCACAGAAAACCGCCGCTGATGACTCAAGCTTAACAGATGCTTTCTTTGGAAAGGAAAAAGAGAATGCAATTTTGCGTCTGAAAGTTTGCTTTTTGGACCTCCCATTGTAAGGCCACTGTGACTGCTTACTAGCTAAGCCACAACCACTGGAATGGATCTGACCCCCTAGATCTTGAGCTACACAGCTTTGGTTCTCTTCTTGGGCATCATCACAGCAGGACTCCCTGAAAGAACCTTCCACTGCCACCGTGGTAGACTTGAACATAGGACCACTTCCTGGGGCACTGTACCAGAAAAGACAGGAATATATAGATTATACTTTATTTTAAGGTGTCCTTCTTACAGTGTATTTATACATTTAAGTACTGAGTAATATTAACTACATGTACATACTACATGGTTAGGATTAGGGTAATTTATTGTTATTATAATAGTAAGAACAAGTAACACGTGTAACAATGTGTTACCAAGATATTAGGTGTCTTTAAATACTAGGTAATTAATAATAAAACAATGAATTGATAGGTACAGTGTATCTATTGTGTTCATGTTGAATTACTAAACACTTTTGCTGCTATTGAGCTGGGAAACATGTAAGGTTAAATATATTTAAATAAAATTATATTTAATATTATAAAAATATATTATAAAAATATATTTAAATGCATGTGCCAGGTTCAATTACACTTTTAACTAACCCAAAAAAAGGGGCTGATAATGAGGATTAGACTTCACAGGGGAAAAAGATTGCACCATGGTATCCAAGAATATCTGACAATAAAATGACATCTTGCGTGCTTAGATGGAAGCAAGAACATCTGATGTTTTGTTGAAAGAAGTGAACATGATCAACGTGACAAAATTTGATTAGTGACTTAAAAATAGTGCAGAAACTTAATTATACAGATTTTCTGACTTTTAGACCCCATTCTATATGTATACACTGGCACATTGTATATAAATAACATGAAATAACAATATATGGAAATAACAATTTAACAAAACGTCCCCCACCATTGAACCTCTCTGCGTTGCTCAGCGAGCTCATGTAGGCGTCTGAGAGCTCTCTCCTGTTTCCTCTCATCCTTCCTGGATTTGGAGGCCACATTGCGGGCAAACTCTCTCTGCTTCAGTTCCTTCAGCCTCTGAGGGGGGACAAAATATATCTCATTCATTCACCTATCTCAGTATGTCAACCACGCCAAAGCAACAAAAGCTATTTGAATAATAATCCTCTTTGAGACCATAAATCTTTTTTCCATGCTTTAACAACCTTTCATTATGAAGACTGGGTATCGCTGTTTATCACACGATGAGGGATACACAGCAAAAATGATTAAAAATCTCTTCAAGAGAGAAGCAAGGTAATTAAGGTGTTTGCACACCAATGTTATGTTTCATCAAGTCCATTTTCTGTGCAAATGAAAAGAAGCTGAGGATGAGGTTGCTAAACTCCATGAAATTGTCCTATTTATTTTAGATAAAACTCTGTGATGCTAATTTGCATTTGTTTCCTGGTCTGAAAGGCTTTGTGCTTTGAATGCAAGATTGATGGAAGCCGCCATGACAGGGCCATAAATGCATCTCAGGTAGTGAGATGTATCGATTAGGATTACGTCTGAACATACAGTGTCCACTTACATTAAGTCAGTTAGATAATCTAAATTAACTTCCATTAATTATACACAAGGATATGATATTTATGGATGTTTAAAGACCACACTCCTTTTGATAGCACTAGACGTCTCCAAGCAACAACCAGCTCTAGAACAGTTATCACATCCAATTAATCCTGAAAGCTTTCATTCAATTATCCATTAATACTTGATGCTTAGCTTTAAGACAGATGACGAGCTCTTCTGAAAAGCATCTTTATAGAACAATGAACTATGTCTTGTACTTTGGCCAGGCAGATTTCGTGTTAGCGCAAGCTGAAAGTAAAAACAGTGATGGCTTCTCCAGGCAGCCAAGAAGAGTCATCTGGCCCAACATTACGCATTCCACTCAGGTTGCACAGTTATACACAGTTCAGTGGCGCTGTAACCTCTCCTATTTGAGAAGGCTTCAGTGATTGCATTTACCGTAGTTGGGGCTCATAGTCAGGGGAACGCGAGGCGGTCACATCAGATATAATTTTGTCATGTTAAAGGGCCGCTCAGTGTGGAGTGGGCACATCAGGGTAACTAGTTTGATCCCATCAGGATAGGGTCTCTTTGTGCACCTGCCCTCTATCCTTCAGCGCCTATCTTGTCGCTCTCTGCCGGCACAGTATGGGCAAACTCAGGCATGATGCACTGCGCTGGTTCGCTGTCAGCCAGCCTTGCAGAAAATAACAAACAGGTTGGCATGGGCTATATTTATTTGACTCTCAGGTGCATTTCTTGGAGCTGTTCTTCATTGATTGTTAATGTATTTGGCGAGAGAAGCTCTGGAATGAGCTGTTAATGCATGTAGCCTGTATTTCATATGATTGGATGTGGTTACATCATTTATAGTAGGATGCAGCCCTGATGCGAGAGAGCAAATGCCCAGTGAATCCTTTCATGTACAGTGGGGGCAGACATGACTGACAGGCCACTTGAGAATGAATGAAAATTTTAACACAGTAATTTTTTGACCGGACATGTATTCTTAATTAAAAGCAACATTGAGACCAGTCAGAGGCAGACAGTGAAGTCTTGGCAGTGATGATTCACACACTGACAGGAACACCAGGCTTTTCTGTAGCTCTGGGCTTCCTGTGGGGCCGTGAGTCTCCCGTACTCCATTATATTCTCAGCAGACATGCTCTGCCAGCTCCTGAGGGTTGCTGGGAAATTGTGCTATTCATCCATCAACCCCATTCGTGGAGAAGCTGAATGGTAGCATGCGCCCGTGCTGTAGAATAGTTTGAACCGTGCAGATAGGAGGCTATGTGATAAACACATCTGAACGACACAAACTAGCAAGTGTAGCACCCATATCAGAGAGCGAGGGGGAGTGGCTTTTTTCTTCATAATCCGTTCATTTTGCTCCTTTTGCTGTGTTCAATAGCAAGGTCATGGGTGGAGGGTTTGTAGATGGTGTTCAGTCAATAGTTCAGTGAGCCTTGTTATTGACAGCGCAGCAGGCCCCAGAGACTCCGTGCATTTACTTTCTGAGTGAGTCAGAGCACAGGGGTCAGGGCCGATATCAAACAGCAGGACAAGTGGTGGAATTAAAGCTTTAACAGGTTATTAAAGGTTACACTGCTATTTTTGGATGCTGGGGGCTCTTAAATCAACATATACTGAGTGTGAAACTGCACTGAAGTTATGATACATTTGTTTGCTGCAGAATATCTCAGAACTGAAGAATTCAATTTTATGAATTACAACTGAAACAATTTTAACAAATAGGCAATGCATTCTGGGAAGTGGAGTGTTCTTCCACCCTGCTCTATCAATCCATCCATTCATCCCTCCAAAAAAAAAAAAGGTTCCAAAGAAGAGTTTTTACAGCGATGCCACAGGAGAACCATTTTGGGTTCCCCAAAGTAAACAATTTGAAAAAGAACCATGTTTTTCCTAGTCTAAAGAACATTTGAATAATCTAAAGAACCTTTTTTTCCATTATAAAGAACCTTTAGTGCAATGGAAAATTTCCATGGATGGTTCTTCTTAAAACCATTAGATGCAATAAAGAACCTTTATTTTTAAGAGTGTATCTACATTTTTATTTTGACCTGTTAACTTTTGAATGATGCTCTCAACGATCTGTTTGCTATCTATTACTTTCGTTCACCTACAATACTCAGATATGTATAATATTCATATGCCTCAGTGAACCTGGTTACTGATGAGACCAAATGCATTCCAATTGAGCTATTCTTAGCAAAAGTGCATGGATGTTGGCTTTATGGCTTAATAAATTTGCCGTGCTTAAGAACAGGTCAACAAAGCTAGCACTCTAACTTGTTTATGCAGCATGCTGCTGTGGAAATAGATTTAACGCTGTCCTGAGAAAAGGGGATAAACAACAGGAACAAACAACAACAAAGCACAAGGACTTCCAATTGTCCTGCCTGCTTTTGATCTATGACCTTCTAAATTAAAACTCCATAAGACCACCACCACTCCACTGCCTCTGTGTCAAAGGGGAAGCCATTTGTCTTGTGCTGTACATGTGTGCTACAAAATCCATTTGTTGTCGTCTTCTAAAACACTTTATTATTGCTATGCATTGCATCAGTGGAAGTCTCAAGGGGCAGACAACAGGCCCATTACCTGCTTGTGAGCGTGGTCATACGAGTTGATGTGGTTGTCAAACTCTTTATGCTTGTAATACTGTTTGTCACACAGCTGACAGTAGAAGTTGGCCTTGAGGTCCTCCAGGGCTTTGGCCAAGGTTTTCTCCTTCTCAGCATAATCCTGGAGCAAAAGGAAACATAAGGAAGCATAATCCATCAGGATAATAGCTTGCAGCTTGTTTAAAAATGCTTTACGAAATCACATACAGTAATTTAGAGTGACACTCTGTCATGTAATGTCCTTTATTAGGTTCTTGACTTGAGACATAGAAGATGTTTTTAGAGTTTTTTCACCTTTCTTATGACCCCAAATATACTGAGAAGAAAGATTGTGATAAGAAAAACCATTATACAAGACACAAAACTTTTAAATATTGTTATTTTGTACATGTATAGCCATTAGTGAGAAGACTATCGCCCTGCAAGAAACTCTTTATTTCCTAGATATGGTCAGATAAACTCACAAATATACACACAAATATTGGTAGACAAATGTATGTATATAGTACACATGTTGCTGTCATATTGATATATATTCATAACTTGTGAGGGTGAATATTTGTGGTGCTCTTCTTTGAAAATGATGCTCATATATCCAAACTCAGTTCCCATGATGCCATCCTCATTTTCTTCCTTTTCTTTAATACTCTTTATTAAATATTGATTTACAACAAATCTTAGATGGGAATACTTTCACCAGGGGCAGACTGTATTTCAAATCTAATTTCTTTAAAGCTCTGGATATATGGAAACGTGCGGATTTAAAAACAAGAAGCAAAAAAAAACAACAACCTCTACTCCCAAAAGGTCTCCAATCTAAATGACCGCAGGGAAAAGGAAAAGCACTTGCATTTTAATTGGAATCAGTTTACCATAAAACCCATCGCAGAGTCAAACGTGAGCCTGTCACTTCTGTGAAGAACAGCACATGGAGGAGGACTAGTAAATCAGTCAAGGATGATTAAGTCAACTATCAAACTTGTCAACCAGAATGAGATGGACAATAAATGATATACGATTGTCATCATCAAAGCCGACAAACATATGCTTGGTGTTATTACTGACATGATCGTGAGCTTTTCACAACTGCATCAAACCCATTAGACTGAGAGACAGGGAAGCCCGGCCCATTCAAATGATCTGATGTCCTGTGAAAATTGTCTCTCACTCATCTTAGGTGAGAATACGCTGCTGCTAAACACTGGTCTGTGATATGCAAAAATAATAACATCCCTCTCATTCACTCCCACTGCGAGACAGCATGAAATAATTGGCGTGTAATTGTATTTAATAAGTGGCTAGCTTACAGGTAATGAAAACTGAATCGCTTGATTAGTTGGATGTGCTAGGAAAAGTGACCCTTATTTTCTTTTGCTCAATAGCACTGAAAGCTTAGACCAAAATCAGTCACTATATCAGGAAATGGTTATGCCTTTTGGGAAAATCCTTCCGTGAGCATCTGTGCTGGTGCGAAGCAAGCTCGTGTTTTTATAGACTTATTAGCAACCCACTGCATCTCAAGAAAACAGCTCAGTCAAGGGAGTTTTCACCAAAAAAAAAAAAAAAAGTTGGCTTTAGCAACTTTTCTACTTGAAAGTGTGAGGGAGCAAAATTAAACAACAGAGCTAATATGTGGAGAAAAGAAAAGAAAAAGCGAAAGATGTGGTGTGAAGCTGTGAACTCATTTATACAGCAGATAGATCGAATCACTGCATGGGGGAAAGCAGCCATTTAACAACAACTTTGTGTCAAGCTGAGAAATCCCCCATTCCTCTCTGTTCCTTTCAATATTTCAAAATAGAATGAGGTTGTCCTCAAGGGCATGTGACCATATGTAAAATCTGAGGGTAATAAAAAAAAAATAATTCATAATAAAAACAAAACAAATTCATGATTTTTAGTGGTACTTCCTAAGGCAAACATCACTATTTCTGTTTCACACTTAGAACAATACTTAGTATTAAATTACGGCACATAATGCATCTCCCACTGTTTATACAAACATAACAGATACCTGAAATCATGCAGAGAGTTGATAAGAGGTGTGCTATTACTTTTCTAAGTTATCTAACTTGCAATTTTTGCCTGGCAGACAATAAAACAGGTGAAAAATCCCATAAACTTGCATTGAAGGCAGGGTCAGAGCCATATTTAGTCACCAGGATATCATAGAAATTTGGGGGTGGGCTCAAAGCCCACCTAGCACCAGCCTAGTGACCACCCAGGCACATAAACTTAGCCTCCATCTTAAGACTGTTTCTTAAGAACATATTTGACAAACTAAACGGTAACCAAGGGGTAATCAGTATTTTTTTTTTCAGATTCAAATTAGTCCAATGTACCTTTTATGTAACTGACTTAAAAAGTTATGATCAGTCTTAAGGAAAAAATTAGATAATTAACTTGTAAGACTATTCCAAGCATTTTATGCAACCCGCCACAGAACACACTAGAAACTGCATAGCAACACCTTGTGACTGATTGATTGAATGAATGAATGAATAAGTAAATAAATAAATATTGGGAAACACTTTAGTATAGGGACCAATTCTCACTACTAACTAGTTGCTTATTAGCATGCCTATTATTAACATATTGGGTGTTTATTAGTACTTATATCCTGCATGACCATATTCTACATCTCTAATCCTACCCAATACCTAAACTTAACAACTACCTTCCTAACAACTATTAATAAGCAGCAAATTAGGAGCTTATTGAGGCAAAAGTCGTAGTTAATGGTTTGTTAATAGAACTGAACCTTAAAATAAAGTGTGACCAAATATTGTAGGTAGAATGAATTCATTATTTTTATTTTTGTGACTAAACTAATAACAGAGAACTATATTAAAACACCAGCTGCTTGCATTATAAGTATGTTTTTGCACTGGCACTTCAGTCTCACAGCACCAGTCTATTGGTTTCTGTAGGCCATGCACAAAAATCAACAATCAACAATCAATCAAATCTTTCCAGCACATTAAACACTGTTGTGAGTCCTGTGTAAGTGATTGCAGACTCTGTGCATTATAAAATCATTGTAAACATTTGCCACCCCCGATGCCCTAAGCACAAAAACGAAACTCCAGTCTCAGCTCATGATTCCAGCAGTCTAGGTGTTAAGGTGCAGTGGATGGGGAAATAAAGATCGTCCTCAATCTTTTAAACGCAGTCTCAAGACTACTCTAACGCAGGAATAATTAATGCGGGCCACATTTAGAAACATTTTGCAAACTAAACATTTGCCTTTTGTTTAATATTTGTAGCAGCAGACTTCTTCAATCTGGCATTCCATTAAAACATCAAAAGACAAGGGTATTTACATATAGTGGATTACTGCCTGACTTAAAACAAATCCTGCGATGGGTTGACACACAGGGGGTGTTCATATAAATAGCACACTTCTGAAGCATCACAATGCATCTCCAAAATCTGAAGCGATACTTAACATGGCTTCTCTTTTGACTGAACATCAAGCATGAGAACACGAAGCGCTGAAGATCAAGTGGCTCTTTGTGCATTTATGGGACTGCCTAACAAGGTCAACCACAAGGGTGGGAACCACAAAGACACCTCACATCAGAAATGTATTGAAACATAAAGACAAAATATGATTGACATGAGTGGTGATCAGAGAGACTGTGATTGCTCTTTTTATAGCACACCTGGGTTATGAGAGATGTCTTTTATGTGGCGTAGAAAAGGGGCAATTTCTGAGCAGATGGTTGAGAGAGCATATTTAGGTGCAAATAGAGAAAATGAAGATGGTCCTTTACAAAATAACATCAAGTGATTAATGAATTAAACAGTAAATTAAACCCTGTCTCAAATAACATTAATTAAAAACAACGTGTTGATTAATTAATGCACATTTCCAGAAGCCTTAGAACAATATCTAGTCAAGAAAATCAAAAATTCAATTTCATCAGGGATCGTTTCATTTTTACAGATTCTCGCATAATTTATGAGGAAAAAGAAAATATTAACTTTGCATATTGCTCACGGGCAAATCTGTTGTAAATCTCATGCATATTTTCAGCCTGTTCTATTGAAGACTCGACAGTCTTCTATAATAACCAGCAGTGATGGCAACACTTCACAAATCACATAGATGAGAGCTGCTTCATACTAACAAATACCAAACACCGTTATTCAATCTGACCTGGAGTGAAATTGTCACAAGTATGTCATGAGCACAGCAACATATGATTGCCCATTTTATATACATATCAAACCTGCTCAGTGTTCAGCAACGCAGATGAATTATGAACTACAATGATACACAGATGGTAGACGGTTCTACCAGGAGTCATTTAAACACAACAACAATACTTTTGACTGGGCGCAAGAAACCAGTCCTACCAGATGTATTATTATTATTATTATTAATAATAATAATAATAATAATAATAACTACTACATTTTCATTCAATATTACTTTTTAATAATTACAATTACTACAATATTATTATTATTATTATTATTATTAAAATGTAATATACAATAAATGTTAACAATTTTAACAGTCTTATAATTGTAAAACAAAGTTAGGTGCAAGAAGCCAATCTTACCAGAAATTATTTTATAATAATAATAATAATAATAATAATAGTAATAATAATAATAATCATAATCATAATAATAATAAGAAGAAAATAATAATCTACTACATTTTCATACATTATTACTTTTTAATAATTACAAATATTACAATAATATTTATTATTAGTATTATTATTATGAATAATAATAAAATATAATATACAATAAATCTTAAAAGTACTGAGAGCAGAGTCAGTTTAACAATTTTAACAGTCTTATCATTTTAAAACAAAATTATGACTGGGTGCAAGATGCCAATCCTACCAGAGGTTAGTTTAATATAATAATAATAATAATAATAATAATAATCTGATACATTTTCATACAATATTACTTTTTAATAATTACAATTACTACAGTATTCTTCTTCTTATTATTATTATGATTAAAATATAATATACAATAAACCTTAAAAGTACTGAAAGCAGTACCAAAATTATTATTGGGCGCAAGAAACCTTGAATAAAATTATATGTGGTGAAAAATGCTATAGGATAAGAAAATTATGGCATATGGTTCCTTTAAATATGACATTGCATTTTCTTGCTGCCTCTAATTGCATTGTTCTGCGTGTTTAAACAGTGTCAATTATCAAAGAGCCCAGAATGATTCAGTTCTTGATTATCACATTTTCTCATTCACACCTTTTAAAATTCAAATTCAAATATACACTGTACACATTGTGTTCCAATTCAAGCTAGAGGAAACCACAACACCGACTCTGCTGGCTGGCGGAACCATAGCGTAAATGTATTTTGACATGATCCGCTTGTTTCCGCCCACACAAGTAGTTTTAGAGGAGTAATTTTACTCTTCCTCGAGCGGATCGGTTGTGATGGAACATTGACTGTACTGTTCTCAATACACTGCTCTAATAGCACACAACTCACTACTGCATCTACAGTTCATAGACGAGACAATGCAAGGTTCAAGCCACACTTCACGGCAATGCGAGGTGAAGTCATTTTTACTAACTGCACACTCTGACTTTGAAGCAGCGTAATAACCCAACAGGCTCCAGTCTTAATAATGATGCAGTGGCATTTTACGCTGAAGACTGCGGGAGAGCGAGATCTCTCCGAGCCGACGCTTACATCTCGCCTGTTGTGATTAATTGTATCCCTTCTGGTGGGATTCCTGTTGGCTATTGTTTCTAAATTGCTGACGCACACAGAATCTATCTCCATTATTGACTGAAGAGTCTCCTCTAGAGGGCATGATGGGAGCTCCTGCATTTGTCTCCAGCTTTCGCTCACTGTAATGTGCTCTTCCAACAACCACCTGATTACGACACGTAATTGTATGAGGATTAAGAAAAAGTGTTGTGGGTGTCTAGGGAACAACACATTTGATAAGATTTGAAATAACACAATTTTCCACAAATGACAACACGATGGTGCACTGCTCCTAGGACAATGCCATAACTGCACTAGAAATCTGAGAATATACTTATAATCAGCATGCATTTATGATTTGTGGATTGGAGTTTTAATTGGATTTTAATAGTGCAGTGTGCATACAATTGAGCTATTGAAATTGAATGGAATCTATATATGCTTTGGTTACTTTATGTAAGAAGCTAGGAGGTCAGCTGAACCATTGTCTTGCATTTTAAAGTGATGGTAAAGCAAGTGACTGTTTCCCCAGGCTTAAGTAAATCGCAAGAGATACTTGAACTTTGTCTACTGTAACTTGACTAACTTGCAATGCATTTATTCTATTAAGGGCGAAGAGGGTACATCAGCCTCATTTAGCACAGGGTTTCAAAACAGCCTTCAACTGAGTTTTGTCATGGGAAGCACTGCATATAAGAGCCAGGCATTACCGTTACTGCTGAATAAACATTGCTGAAGGGATGTACAGTATCGCACACTGTATAGCAGTGCATATACCATTCATATTCATAAGCTGCAAGTTCAGGATGCTGTGAATGCATAAACAAACACAGGGTGCTATTTTCACGTTTGTATGTATGTGTCTTCCTGTTTTTATTAGAGAGATTAAGATGTAGGTTTAGAATTAGATTAACTATCAACAATAAATAAAACTGTCAATAATTTCTTGAAAAGAAAAGACAGAATAAAAACTTTTCAGTTGTTTGGTAGATAATGGATGAACTTGTGGGAGGACAAAGACAGATACTGAGCTCAAAAGATGGTTTTCATTTTAGCAATTTTTTGACTCATGTTTCAGCAACCTTGAGACTCCCTGTAAAATATTTTCCTTAATCTGTATTTTTTGCATTGTTTTCCAATAAAAAAAATATCTGAACATCATTTAAAAAGACAAATGTAAAAGCAAAATTACCAGACAAATTAAGGTTTTCATTTATTTTATTTTTTCTTTCTCCACTGGCAAATAGTTTTCTTGTTTTAACCATTAATCTAACAAGACTTAATGAGGTTTATGCAAAAAGCTAAATGCCAATGGGGGTAAGAAAATATATAAAAAATAATTTAAAATGCAGTTTAGATGTTTTTTTTTTACTGGACAACTATCCAAAAAAGGAGTCAGAAAATGACCTGTTGCAGAATTGGAAAACATTATGATCTCTTCCTGCTAAATTAAATCTCTCCATCACATTATGTGCACATTGAAATCATAGAGCACAATAGTCCATATTCTACAACCCTGTAAATTAGTTTGTTTTTCATGCACCGCTTTAAAAAACCATGTTGGGTTTTACACTAATTTCCAAACACATTTCAAGCATCATTTTTTTGCTTCGAGTAGTTGCAGAGAGTGGGCTGTAATTGGAGGCTGTGTAGACTGTAGACACAAAGCCTGGAGAGAGAAGAATCCCTGAAGACCCAAGTAAAGGATAAGTTGACTGGGACAAGGCCGATTTAGGTGCTAGATGAGAAACTCAGCCTTACACTCTCGGTTTATACATCAGGGATCTCTAAGTGTCTCATGCGAAGTTTTGTACTGAAGTGATCTGCATTACAATTTTGCCTCTATAAGTGCTAGCCCCCCGACCGGGACTGGGAGAGGATGTAGTTGAATTAAGACAAGAGAGGAGAGGGAGATCACACACGCACACACACACACACACACACACACTTACACGCAGGGCTGAGTTAAAAGCTGGTTTCCATCTGCTTTGTGCCCGTGGATTTGGGGCAGGGAGTAAAAAGAATAATTCTCTTGTAAAGACTACGATCAAATGCCCTTGACTTGCAGCTGCAATTCCTACAGGGAAGTTGCACTGACAAGGTAAAAAGTAAGAAAGAGACACACAAAAAAATAAAAGCAGTGAAAGGGTGTGGGACTACACTGACAAGCAGTCAGAGGAGATGTGCCTCCGTTTGACAGCTGCTAATTTTCCTAAGGTTGCCCTCCTATTGTGAGGGAGGTAGAGATGTGATAATTATCATCTGCAATCAACTGAGGTTATGAAGGGAACAGCGTATGTTTTTCTTTGGCTTTTCAGAGACACGACACGGGAGCTTGGATAAATCACAGGGAGCATGCAGCAATTAGAGGGACGCTTTTCTGCTTGATGAAGCTGAGCTTGATAAGCCTTTCCCAAATGTCTCAAAAAAGAAAAGAAAAAAAAAATGCAGCTGTAGTCAGGTGCTGTGAGGAAAGAAGACTGAGCGCTAATGCAACCTGTCAAAAATAGGAAACATGCTCAAATACATGATTCAAACTACACATGATTCCCTTTCATCCCTAACAGGTAATATTTGGCTTTTATTGATCCTTTGCGCGCTGAATATTGATCTACAGTGTGCCTGGGAAATCAAAGTCAGCTCATGCATGCATATTCATTTCATGCATGCATATTCATCTTAAGCATATTCATAAATAATTACATGCAGGTATTGTCATTATTATTGTTCCACACTCAAGCTGAGATGCCATATGAACCGTAAATGAGTTTCCAGATCTGAAAATTAAACCAAACGTTTGGCTGCAGAACAAAACGGAAATGGCATATGCAAAACACATCTCAAAATCAACATGAGTAGTTCTTGCAAAATTACAGAAAACATGCATAGTGGGTTTTTTAGCACATTTTCATTCAGTGGCACGCTTGTATTAACTGCAATAGAATGTGAGCTGGAACAAACTCGATTAAAAGCAACCCACAGACGACTGTGACGATGAAAGATGACTAATTTGCTAATTCCCTCATTGGCATGATGGTGTGCTGGGAGTGTGAAGAGCAGGACTTACAGGTCTGAGTGTTTCTACAGATTTCAAGCTGCAAGCTCGTAAATAAGGCAATTACTGGTGTCTCATTTCATTTTAAAGGGGTCATATGATGCGATTTCATTTTTTCCTTTCTCTTTGGAGTGTTACAAGCTCTTGGTGCATAAAGAAGATCTGTAAAGTTGCAAACACTAAAGTCTCAAATCCAAAGAGATATTCTTTATAAAAGTTAAGAGTTAGCCACACGGCCAATCACAACGCACTGGATAGTTGGCCAATCAGAGCACACCTCGCTTTTCAGACCGATTAGTTTTGTAAAAATCGACGCGTTTCAAAAAGGCGGGGCATAGAGGAGAAACAATAATGTACAGTATGTGGAAAATAATGTGTTTTTTTAACTTTAAACCGCATAAACACATTTCATTACACCAAATACACAAAATAATGTTCTTTTTAGCAGCATCATATGACCCCTTTAAGTGTTTTTTTCTACTACATGTAGGTTTGAATTTCACACTTACACTGTCAAGATGTCACAATCAAACTCTGCCCATTTTCTTAATCACTATTGGTTAGCTTCAGTCAAGGAGGTTTCTGATATCTGGAGAAACTCAGTTAGCATTCCTATTCATCCCAGTTGGTGAGTTGGCCGAGAGCTTTGGGGTTTTGCTTTGGGAACTCCCTGTGCTCATCGGACCCAAGTACCACTCATCATCATAATCATGTTTTAAACATCAAACATGAGGAGAGACTGAATGTGGAAGTGTAGAATTAGATCTTATATGACAAATCTCTCAGGTTCTACAAGGAAATCATAAAAGCATGCATACTGAGAGAACTGCTCTGATTGGCTGTGTTTTTTGGATTGACTGTCACACTACGCCTTTTTTCCATGTTCGGTAAAAAGACAAAAAGGAGGCTCTGTTATATTATAATACAATGTAATATTAGTTATAAATGCATGCTGCTTTCAAATATACAACTGCTCAAAAGTTTTGATGATTTTTTTGAAGATTTTTTTGAAGTTCTGCTTCACAAGGCTGCATTTATTTGATCAAAATACATCAATACTGTAAAATATTACTATAATTTAAAATAACTTATGTGAATGTATTTTAAAACGTAATTTATTTCTGTTATGGCAAAGCAGAATTTTCAGCATCATTACTCCAGTCTTCAGTGTCACATGATCCTTCAGAAATCCGTCTAATATGCCGATTTACTGCTCAAGAAACATTTCTTATTATTAGCAATGTTGAAATCAGTTGTGTTGCATCATATTTTTGTGCAACATACACTTTTCTTTGATGAATATGAACGGCATTTATTTGAAATATAAATCATTTGTAAAATTATAAATGTCCTTACTGTCACTTTTGTTCAATTGAATGCATCCTTGCTGAATGTATTATTTAAAACTATTGATTTCTTTTTAAATATA
>NW_015638582.1:669959-701657 GCF_001515625.1 Sinocyclocheilus rhinocerous
ATATATATATATATCTCTTACAGATCTTACTTTGAAGTGTGTATATTGCTTTCTGTTTAACTTATTTAGATGGCCATCAATGGACAAAGATCATTTTTGTACACCAGATGGTGTAGATAGAGCAACCATCAGCAGAATCTAACATGGCCATGCTAACCAGCCAGACCTTGACCTCTTGTTTTCAATCACATCAGGTGAAGTTTTCACTGCATGTGATTGCGGGTGTATTTGAACCACATCTAAGCAATAATATGACTTTCTGTTAACTCCCTCTACTTCAATAAGCTTTTCAATCATTGAAGCCATGTGATGTCTTTCCTGTGAGCTTTGAATCCGCTGCGATTCCCACTCTGTGACGGTCGATGACGACTGAGCGCATAAAGCCAAGCAGCCACCTTTCATCCCTCAAAATCACGCTATGTTGTTTAGTGTAGCATATGTGCATGTGAGCCACACTAAAGCACGATGTGACGGGGTTTAATCTAAGCTTGGGCTCCGCAGTCACTCTGTAATGAATGGGCAGCCTCAGTCTGATAGCTGCTAGCGCTGCCTATGCATCAGCATCTGCTTCAAATGAGCAAAAAGTCAAAGTCTCATCTCCACCACCTCAATCGATAATAATAAGAGAGACTCTGCCGAAATGAGACAGGCTGTAATTAATCCTTCCAATCGCGCCAGCCGGCCTCTGCCAGCCACTTCTGTCTTAATAATGTCGAAAGGCCTCATGACCCAGCCACTGAAACAACCATTTAATCACAGCGTGACACAGAGAAACGGGCCAGGAGACACATACGCCTCACATATCACATATAGGCCAAGGGGAAAACACAAAGGTCTGAAGGGTCCTCAGAAAATGCTTTCAGTCTGTTAACTCTGCAAGCAAGACTGAGCTTCAGGTCCTGTTAAATAACAGAAAGAAAATCAAGCTGTTCAGAATCAAAAAATGTGAATCAAACTATTCAAACTGAACGTTCTTGGACTGTAGGAATGAGTGACTTCAAATGTTACAAAGTAATAATGTCTGACAGCAGAAAGCATCTTTCTCCATTGATGGCCATTCAAAAGTATCCATGTGTTCTTACTTTTTTGGTAGCAAAATTTAAATGATAAATATTTCATTTTAGTATACCAGATGTTTACTAGTGCCTGATTTCTTTATGAAGGGCTCTTAAAAGCGTGAAATGGATTTTGGAAATGGAAATTACTTTGGAAATGACAATTTTTTCCTGTCTATTGCTTTTCACGACAAATCTCAGGATAGGGTTGGGGACTGTGTATATTCTTATGCTGCCATCTGCCAATCATGGCATTTATGATGGAGTTTGATTGGATCAAAACAACCTAGCAACAAAATTGAGTGCTCATGATGGCAGATTTCAAAAGTTTGGGATTTAAGCCTTTTATTATTATTATAAATGTGAACCTTGACCACAAAACCAGGCATAAGGGTGATAAAAATAAAAAAAAAAGAGATTAATACATCATCTGAATAAATAAGCTTTCCATTAATGTATGGTTTGTTAGGATATAACAATATTTGGCTGAGATACAACTATTTGAAAATCTGGAATCTGAGGGTGCAAAAAAAATGAAAATATTGAGAAAATCACCTTTAAAGTTGTCCAAATTAAGTTATTAGCCATGCATATTACTAATCAAAAATTAAGTTTTGATATATTTACGGTAGGAAATGTACAAAATATCTTCATGGAACATGATCTTTACTTAATATCCTAATGATTTTTGGCATAAAAGAAAAATCGATAATTTTGACCCCTACAGTGTATTTTTGGCTATTGCTACAAATATAGCCGTGCTACTGTACTTTTACTTTTTTACTTTTAGTCATTTAGCAGATGCTTTTATCCAAAGCGACTTACAAATAAGAAAAAGTAATTAAAACTAAAAGCTAAAACTCTATAAATACTATATATATACACACATTTAAGAAAATAAAAGAAATAAATTAAAAATGACAAATGCATACAACATTTCAAAACTAAAACATTTAAATGAAAACAAAAAAATAAAGCTAAAAACAATTAAAAAATATTAAAAGAACAAAAGGTAGGAGTATAATAATGATTCTAACATAACACTAAACCAAACACCAAAAAACAACTACATATGTGTATGTACAGCCACACACATATACATTCTTTTTAATTAGTTTAACAAAACTCAAATTGAATTTTAAAAAATTGAAATTAAACAATTTTACTGTGTTTTTGCTAAAATAAATGCAGCCTTGGTGGGCATATGAGACTTCTTTCAAAAGCATAAAAAATGAAATCTTACCAACCCCAAAAAACTGAACGATAGTGTACTTCATGGGTGTCCTGTGCTGGCCATGCAAGTGCCATTGAGATGAACTGGAATGCTAATGTACAGCTTTCTCCGGATCTATCTTCCCTGTAGCATGGGGAACACCATTTGATTTTAAAGTCAAGTGTTGGTCAAATCAGATGTACCGACAACGCACAAACAGCAGGCACAAAATAAACTTCAAAGCACAAAAAGAACGCCTTGGCTTTGATGACATGATATGTGATTACCATTTGAATATCCTGAGGCCCAATTTCTGCCCCTCCCACCCCCCAAGAACTGGAGCAGAGACCGAAAAGAACAAAAATGAGGGGGGAAAAATGTAAAATAATTCTAATGACCTACTTCTACTCTCTTCCCCGAGAGCTCTCTTACAGGGAGCTGTATGCAGGATTATAATAACAGGGCTCTAGGTACAGAAGAGCGCAGGACTGAGAAGGAATACGCAAAACAACTTGAAGATCAGTGGGCTGAGATCAATGGGAGCTGATATTTCTGTTGTCATCATTATCTCGGCATCACATTTAATATCTGAAGAGGGTTTGCATGCTAATTTGTAAATTATGAGCACCCGGGACAAGGACTGATGACGGATTGGACGGCTTAGTTGATAACGATCTTGTAGTTGACACTTGCTTGTATATAAAAGAGCAGTGTTGAGTTTCCTGCAATAGGGTAAAACACTGTAAATAACTCTAAAAGTCTACTAGCACTAGATGATCTCAAGTTTATTTTGCTATATCTGTACAAACATATGTGCTATGAAAAATAAAAGAGACTAAACCTGAACAACAAAAACCTGTTTTGACAACAATATTACATTGTAAAAAGTGGTAACCTCTAATTGTTACCCTAAAGAGCTATTTCTACCTGATTTAACCCATGAAAGTTAGTTTTGTAGTTAATGTCTATAGGTTGGTTCAGTGGTGTTGAATAAAACCAGTTATTTAGATGTTGTATTTGTAGGTTAACTTTTTTTTTTAGTGTATGAAATGTGTGTGCAGATCGTAACGGGTCATTGAAAAATTGGAGGATCAAATAATTATATGGCGGATCCAGATCCGGCTTGTTCCGCCATAAATTTAGCAATGCTTTGAGGGAATTCACTCTCATCATAAAATGATCCTGACAAAATTATTCACGAACAACATTTCCATAAACTAATGTTCTGATATTCTAACTCCACTCTGCAATATGCACAGGAACATCAGTCTGATTAATTCATAAATATTTCCAGTAAAAGCGGACATCCAAAAAGATTTTGTTTGAGAATGGATATGGAATAGATTATGCCACTGGCATTGCATTACAAGCTGTCACAGCACATGGATTACCCATAAAACAGTTTGATTCATTCAGTGATGAATGATCAAAGATTCAGTAATGAATGTGTCTCAGATAGCCTCCGCAAACAATTACTGTGACACAGGCTTGACAGGTGTGATTTAGCTGTGATGGCATTATATGGTAACTCATAACCTTTGTAGGCCCCATGAAGACTGAGCTTTCATCTCTGTAAATGACGGGAGAACACAGAATAAGAGGCTAAAATGTTAATGGTTAATATATTCTACATTGGTTTTGTGAAACAAACAAGTACCACACACAAAAAAAAAAATAATAATAATAAAATAAAATAAATAAATAAATAAAATAAAGTTCAACATTTTAAAAACACCCAACAGCATGATAACTAATTTATTTATGACATATTATTGGTAATTAAATGAATAACATTTAATCATGGTCATAATTCAATACAATTATTATTTAAGAAATTAATAAAATGAGAAACTTATTTAAAAAAATATATTATATTTATGTAAAAATATTATAAGAATTATTATAAGATAACCCAATAGTATAAGTTGTATTATCTAAAAAAAAAATTTTAATGACATAAAATTAGGGTCATAATTCAGTATTTTTATTAGATAAAATTAGAAAAAAAAGAGAAATAATATTATTAATTTTTTATAATAAATTATAATAATTATCATATTAGAATTTTCATAGGAATCAGACGTTTTAAATGCTTTTGAATATGGACAATAAATATTTTTAATATTTTTTTCGTTTTCTGGTTTTGCTGTACGTTCCATATAAATTCTGTCCCCATCAGTAAGCAAGTGTCGTGCTGTAGAGTAATTATGGCTGGCTTCCCTTTCAGCTGCGAGGCAGGTTCTCTCAAAGGCAGTCCCCACAAAGGTTCTATAAAAAGTAAAATACTTCAGGGGTATCATTAGAGTGCAAAATTACTGAAACAATAATTCCAATGGCAACGAAAACTATTATCTCGCCCAAATAATGAGAATACATCATGTAGGCCATAGAAGCTAGGATAATGTGCAAAGATAATTAATAAAGTGCATAAGCATTACATTACAGCAGCCAAAATCCACGTTAGTAACAGCATGTGCTCCTCTGTTCCATTTCCCGTGCCAGGGTAATGTAGATAATCTACAATCAAATCTCAACGAAGGGCCACGCTAACCTTTGAAAGAAATCAACCAGACGTGAATTATTCTGATTGTCAAATGAATCAATTAGCCAAGCTGGAAGCCTCATTTTCCTCTCTGCAGCTTTCACGGGCAACTTGAGAATGAACACGTGTGTCAACGCTTTAAGGAGAACCCCCTTCAAACTGACAAAAGCCTGTGTATTCTCCTTTTACTATAACTGATTGCAAGCTATCTGCCTTTGTTTGCCAGTGAGAGGCAATTAAACAAGTGGGTGCTTTTCTTTTCGCACAGTGTGATGGAAATTGTAGAAGATGGAATAATTCTCGGTAGTTAATAAAATGAGTGTCATACACTGGAACAATGGTTACAGGACCCACTGTCATCCGCAGTTGGGATTCAGAGAGAAATTTTGTGCTCCTATTCATTCTTTTAATCCTCGCTGTCTCCATCTCTTGGGGAAGCTTTTGCTTTATCAAAACCAGGCTTAAGACAAGCAACCATGGAAACAGAAAAAGAACCCTGTCTTTCCACACAAGACCTGCGTTCACGTAAAGCGGCAAAGTGAACGTTTGGAGTGGTATTTTTGAACTCTGTGTAGATGTGATCAGAGATGTGATAATGTGTCTTCTGTGTCGTCTCTCATCTAAAGTCTGCTTGAGCTCCACGCCCCAGCCCTCAGCTACGCCAACATAATGCACCGCCAAGATTTGCCACTGGAAAACAGATGAGTTTAGATAATTGCTAGTGAAAATAATTCTCTTAAAATTAGTTGTGGAGATTTTGGAAATAAATCATATGCTAAAGTTTGTCTAGCTGCCTTTGTCATCTGCAGAGACGTTGCTTGATCTTTAATGTAAATCCCCTCATAAATAGTGATTGTGATCTTAGATTTTATGTTTTGTGGCTGCAGTAAGATATCAGAGATATTTTCACTGTGAATCCTCCCTTTACCAGTTTTTAAAAAACTCTTTACATCTAAAAAGTTCACTAACTCTCTCATCTGAACACTTAGTGTTGCAATGAAACTCCTACAAACCTGAAATCCTCAAATCTGCCTCAGTCAACTTCTGTTTGTATACAAGCAATTAAAATAACACCATTGCAAATTTATCAGTAACACTTTACTTAAAGCCTTTATGTATAATGCATTATACAAGTAGTTTTAATGCATTAATTATGCCTTGTAACGCACCTTATAATGCATTGTACAATCTCATGAGTAATTGTAACCACAGTTAATACATTATAACGCATCAATTTATTGTTACACTATGCATTTTAAATTTGGTTATAATTATTTACAACAAGATATAATGTATTACAGCGCACATGAATAATTATAATGCATTATACCCTTTAATATCCCTTTATAATGCATTATACATAAAGGCTTTAAGTAAAGTGTTACCAGATTATCTAATCATCATTAAAAGAAGAAATGTAACTGTGAAGTGAAATTGCATGATATTTTATAGAATATATATATTTTTCAGAGAATATATCCTGAATTAATTTTTTTTCTACACATCACTAAATGTTGTTAGATTGAAGCTTAAAACAAGGGGGGAAAACAATTTGCCAAACTTATTTTCTCTGCTATATTCCCTAAAAACAACTTTTAATATTCAAATCATCTATTACTATAATATCAATTACAATATGATTTACTGTATAATTAAAATAATTTGGCTTCACAATTAAATCTATGCTGCTTTAAATATATTTTACTGGAAAACAAGAAAGTTGAGTGCAGAATAGTAAACAAAGAGAAAAAAAATCTGCAATAATGAATCTTCAAAGTATGCTGAAATAAAAACAATTTAAAGGTCCACTGGATAATTTATTCATCCTGAGCCATGCTGACAAATTATTTATCATTGGGAAGCCATCACTGGAAATTTGTTAAAATTCTAACATGTAAGCGACATCACAAGCAGAACTAATGTGCGTGAACAACATTCTCCATGACACCCTGGTCCTTAGCAACAACAGAATCGCTCCAGATGTTCGGAGATGTTCACTTCAGGACTGAATGATGATTATGAGCGCTCACAGCCTAGTTCACACACAAAGCGCCCGGGCTCCCCTCATTCAGCTCTCTCTTATCAAGTTAATGAAATAGCACTGCTAGGGGGAATTTGATTAAGGCTGCAGACTTTTAATCACGGAGGAATCTGAGATTTTTTGGGGGGTGGGGGGTGGGTGATACAGAGGTCTCAGTGGTACACGAACAACAACAGAGCGAATAAACGCCGACTGATAAGTCCCAAGGACAACGGGAGTCAGGTGTCAGGAGCAATAAACATTGCGATCCGGGCACTAGCTGCGCACAGTCTGTTGTTTGGGATCCTGTCGTGGGTTATTAGCAGCAGTGGGGGCAATGTTCGCTGGGAGAGTCCACGATCAGGCAGCTGCGCACAGGCGGTCAGGGAAAGAAGATGAAGCATCTGGGCCGGAGGTCTCTGAGGACATGGGGTACATCTGTACATCACTGATATTACATGCTGCTCTACTGACAACACTGACTCAATCCGTCCATCTGAGCAACCACAATCGCAGCCCATGTAAAAAGACATTACATTACATAAAAGAGTAATGATTTTTGGACTTTAGCGTGATGGGTACTTTGATCTGAGCCCTATTGATGTCCATGCAATTGTGTTTGATACTTCACAATCTACACCAAACAGAAGCAAATTATTGAAATTAATGTATAAAAAAGCTCATTTATTCTCTGACTTACTTTCTATTGTGGTACATAAAAATACTTAAAAAATACTTAAAATGATTAATAAAAATCAGTGGGGTCAATGGGGTTGTTGGACATCACTGACCTTCAGAAAACAGTCAAAAATGTAATGCATGATTTGAGGAGAAAATTGAGAAAGAAAAGAAAAGAAAAGTGAATGTTATCTTAAATGTGATTTTAAAATAATAATAGTAGTGATAATAAAAGTAATAATAAAAAAGCTCCAGGTTTGCTGTGCTTGTTTGCAGGGCTACATAATTTAGCACATTTTGTGATTTTATATCAACATGACTATAAAATAATAATGCTGTGTTATTCTTAGAATTATTATTCAATAAAAATATGAAACATAATAAGAATTATTTCTATTGTAATATGTACTATTGAAAATATTACTGTTAAATGGCTTACTGTAAAATATTGAAATTGAGCATTTAAAAAAATTACATTAGTACATAAAATTAAAAAATACTTAAAATGATTAATAAAAATCAGTTGGGTCAATGGGGTTGTTGGACATCACTGACCTTCAGAAAACAGTCAAAAATGTAATGCATGATTTGAGGAGAAAATTGAGAAAGAAAAGAAAAGAAAAGAAAAGTGAATGTTATCTTAAATTTGATTTTAAAATAATAATAGTAGTGATAATAAAAGTAATAATAAAAAAGCTCCAGGTTTGCTGTGCTTGTTTGCAGGGCTACATAATTTAGCACATTTTGTGATTTTATATCAACATGACTATAAAATAATAATGCTGTGTTATTCTTAGAATTATTATTCAATAAAAATATGAAACATAATAAGAATTATTTCTATTGTAATATGTACTATTGAAAATATTACTGTTAAATGGCTTACTGTAAAATATTGAAATTGAGCATTTAAAAAAATTACATTAACATAACATTTACAGTACCTTAATTTTATAATTTTCAAACTTTTAGACATAAAAAAAAACCAACAAAAAAAAAAAACACTGGATAATGAGCATATTCAAGAAAAAAAAGGACATCCAAAACTGCACTTCACTCTGAAAAACACAACATATATATGTATCTTATTAAAGCCTTTGCAATTCGACAGTCGCACTAAACCATATCACAATTTTATATTTCAAGTAATAAATCGTGAAGCTTAAAAATGTTCTTCGAAATATTCTTTTGCATTTTGCAGAATAAAGAAACTTAAAGCGGCTTGGAAGAACATGAGGGTGAGTAAATGCTGACAGACTCATTGGGTGAACTATCCCTTTAAGTCATAAGACAGATACATATGTTGAGGTTATGTGACAGTGCAATAGCAGCCTTTAAGCCCAAACAGAGTTAAAGGCACACAATTGACTGTGAAATGTCTAAAAGGCTATGGCTTTGCACATAAAAGTGTTGGCTTCAGTCCTCGGTTCATTTTGAAATGTCAACTCTGTTTTGACTGCCACAATCACAGGAACTGATACAGGCATCTCTGCTGTTCCAATGGGAAATAAAAGGTGAAAGCTCTTTTAATATGACCTTTACTGACCTCAGAAACGGGTTAAGATGGGAGTGCAGGCGATGAACTGTTTTAGAGGGTTTAGGAGAATGAAACTCAATTTTATACGGCTGTGAGAAGCTGTAAGAATTGTAAATGGATTTATAGGAAATGCCACCACAGTTAAAGAGAACAGCGTATGCATAGCAATATAGTCACAAAAATAAAGCACAATGGCAGGTGTACTGACACATAATAGCTGTTCTAAAAGTTTTTTTTATCATGGTTCTATCAAATCTGACACACTTTTATAGACTTGCTGTTATGCAGTCTTACGCCAAGTTCATTTTACAGCAATCGACATTGCTTCTTTTCATATCTGTACAGGAACATTTTTGTACTTCACGAAAGATAAAAGCCATCGATTCTTGTGATTTATCACTGTAGCAGATGTTTCCTGCTGTTAATGTTAAACTAAATTCACCTGCAGTGAGGAAGAAATTGTACCTGATGTTGAAATAAAAGACATGGCTTGTGAAATTTGACACATATAAAGTCTGTACCTGATGAACTCTCATTTTACTTCTCATTCTTAATGCTGAAGTGTGTCATTTTTTGGTCAAAAGGCGATAATTCACCCAAAAACTAAAATTCTGTCATCATTTACTCACCCTCATATCATTCCAAACCTATATGACTTTCTGTCTTTTGCAGAACACAAAAGAAGATATTTTGAAAATAGTTTTTTTTTGTCCATACAATGAGAGTCAATGGGGTCCAAAACAACACTGGATTGTAAAGACAAAAAAACTGAGCCATATCTTCTATTTTCAGAACAATGTCAGTCAAACAGGTTTGGAACAACATGTAGGCGAGTAAATGATGACAGAATTTGCACTGCTCAGTCCAACACAGCTCAGCCAATGACATTTAGTTGGGGGCGGGACCAACTATTTTTGCAAGTTCTCTGTAAGTGACAAGAAAGCCATCAATGAAAATGTGCTTTTCTATCAGTGCATGTGGAAAAACTGGCATCGGATACTGGAGAGACGTTTGTTCCACTTCACGCTGGGCACCATGACAATGAATTTATTCACATGATGTACACAGTCTGACGGAGTGAAAAGGTACAGTATGTAAGCAACTAATTATTCATCTGTTGCTTAAACGAGGGTCTTGACTGATCTGACAGCAACTGTGAAACAGCATGTTCAGATTTAGAATCAAATGATATTCAACGTGAATTTCTCACTGGCCATCTCAAAAACATGAGAATAAATTCAGATGACGGTTGTAAACTGGGCTTTCAGTTTCAGTCAGGGAGCGTTTGCTTTTTAAAACCACCAAATAAATACAAATTCTTTCTCGGTCAATGCTTAAATATTAATATGGCACTGCATGGAAAAGACGCTAGAGCTAGAGAATGAATTTAGTTTATAGTTCCATTTTCCTTACACAAAGCCAAACTGATCAAAGGAGGGTTGTTTTTTTTTGCAGCCACTTTGAAATAGAGTCTGCGATCTCGAGTTGAAAAATGAACCAATGGCAGTACTGCAAACCCAAACAGAGAAAACAGAACCACAGGCCAGATCTGAAAGGTCAGTGTAATTGCAGTTTTACAGACTATTCATTGAGTTACACACAGCGATGAACGGCTTTGTTGTTGTTGTTGCTGTCAACAGTTTTGATAGCATTTCTGAACAAAGATTTCGTTTTGTGGGGGAGTTGTTGTTACAGTATACCGCGAGTTGTAGAAGTGGTTTTGAGATCTAAGTGCACAGGAATTCCCCATCTACTCCCCTGAGTCCTGCGCTATAGGGGCTAGAACAGCAGCATTCTCTCTTAATCTGATCTCATTTTGCTTTATGGATTTTTTTTGTTATCCCCTCTGATGCTAACATCAGTGAGCGCCGCTGCTCTTGTGTGAGCTGAGGCCATATCATGATTGGGTTTTTACAAGGCGCTCCAAGCCATTTGAATCTGGCTTGTAATAGGTTTTTTTATGACCATCCTCTCCTTCTCTCTGTCAAATTTGTGTGTGTGTGTGTGTGTTTTTATAGCTTATCTAATTATGTTTCAGGTCTGGGCCTGGAACAATATTATATCATAGCCCCCCCCATACTTAACATTTTGCTAAGGCCACGTTGCGTAATAAAGCAGTGGTGAGATCAAGACGTCTAAAATGCAAACTGTCAATCAGCAGGATGTACTAATTAAAAAGCCATCGGGGGACCACAGTCAATCTACATCATGTCACAATTCATAAATCGGCGTATTATTTTTATGTTGAAAACATGCATCTTTTATAGGAAGGTGGAGGCGCTCCCCCACCACTTTTTTTTCCAACACGATAAATCTAATACAAAGGAAGCACTTGAGCAGAGTTTTCATTTCAGTTCATTTGTGTGTTACAATGAGTGAACCTGGACATGTTTTTAATCTTTTGTTTAGTGGTTGCGGTCGTTATCAGGAAAGCATGTGGAAGGCAATGGCGAAAATATGTTCTCTAGTACACAGTTCCCTATCTATCACTTGTCAATGGCTCGCTACACGTATGAAAGGACAAAACCAATTTGCAAACAAATGCATTCCCACAACTGATGCACATCTATTAACATAAAGACATACAACTGTTTTTATGCAATCTACAGTAGGCACATTGGGAAAACGTGCCTCTACCTACATTTGACCTCAAAACACTTTTACCATAGTGCTTGATTAGTAAACCAATACATTTTGACGTTTGCGTCACATAACAAGCTCTGTTTGAATGTTCTGCCGTAGTAAACTTGCTTGGTAGCACACCTGGTACAGCATTGCACATGCAATACAGAGCGCTCGATTATGAGTCCCATGAAACAAGAGTCACGCTTAAAGAGCTCAAAGACTTGTAGAAGCAAGCTAAAATGGCAAATGCATTTTTATCTCACATTTGGTTTTGTTAGTGTTGTGTAGGTGGTACATTATTTTCAGACATGACATCATTAACCTTTTAGTGCCACTTACTGGACATGTTGTTTTCGAACTGCCGTGATACATACAACAAAACCAGCTAATCAAATGTTGCCAGATTCATGTTTATCTGTGTCAAACTAAAATTGGACACGCTTTAGCGCCACTCACTGGACATTTCACAAGCAATTTTACCACAGGCATGTTTTTCCAATGAGCCTAAGTTGTTTTTGTCATAAAATGTTTGTCTACATTTCAATTTCACTTGTAAATGAGCAAATACTCTACTACAAACCCGAAGTCTAATATTTAATATTCATAGGCCTAACATCCTTTTGTCATGTCACAAGTAGCATGTCTGTAACCCCTCCCAGGGGATCATTACAGTTTAAAGTCATTTGAATGTAATCTGGAATCTCTCAGTGCCGTACATTACAGAATGAAGGTGAGCAAACCTCTCGTCATTGGGTTTCAAGATATAATGGTGTCAGATGACTTAAGTAGATAGTGGAGCAGTGGGATTTGATTGTGCTCCTGTGTCACTGCTGTAACGATGATCTAAAATGAATGTAAATTAAAACAATAAGACCCATGAGGCCTTACATTACAGTGATTTTACAGAGCCAAGGTTAAAAGTTGCTGTTAGGCACAACGTGAAGAATGGCACAAGAATATATTAAAAGACACCAATGTTCAATAAATAATTGCGTTTACTTATGATTATAAGAGCAACAGATTAGAAATTCTTAAGAATACAAATTTTGTCTACATTTAGGCTATTTATGATTTCCAAGTAACTTTAACTAAAAGAGGGATAGACTTAGTGTGATCACAGGTGTGCATATCTGCTACATTACAAGGAGTGTGACTTATCCAATTTATCGGAATTTAGAACCAGAATATTTATATTTAAATAGGCTGGTTCAAGGTACACACTGAGATTTTTTTCTTCTTATAAAAGGTTTACACATAAAGTGATCGCCTTCATCAGTGACTATTCTAAGTAATGTCAGCATATGTGTGTGTGTGTACATATTCCTTGTCTTTTGCTGCTGACAATACAATACAATCTTCAATAAAGACAGATGCTTTTTGCCTGCAGTCTGTGTAGTTAGAGGCAAACAGAGCCATGCTAACTAGAATCCAACACGGACAACATAAAAAAGAATACTGAGCGCACCTTTACTTCTGTGGATTCTTTCTAATGCATTTCCAAAATAATTGTTTACTCATTTGTCTGTTTACTTGTGTAATATTCTTATAAGATTATCCTTAGATTGTGCGGGTGGGTTAGCGTGATTTAGTTGTTCCTCTTAGCTTGTTTCCACGCTGACTGATAATGACTTCTTGTCTCCATCCCTGAGCGTCTGCATTCCTCTCTCTCAATCCCTCTGCACTCCAACTCTGCTCATCTGGAACCATATTCTCTCCCATCTACACACCCTCCCAATTAAGGGTCTCTGTAACAGACCCTCTGGAGGACGAGATGTGGAAGCATACACAATGACTAGCCACACCCAAAACACAGAGATGCGCACACACATATACAAACGGCCCTGCGAAGCAACCCACACGGTCATGCAACAGATATTCCTATGCAGCAAAAAAAGGAAAACACTCCATTATAAGCCTCAAACAGCATGAAGCACATTCACAAGAGTGAGAAAATATTAAATGCTGGAGGACTGAGAACTAAAAATATACTAATGCCTTTGTAACTAACCTACTCTGCTCCGTTGCAAGTCAGCAGGGACCGCATTACAAGCGCCGTCATTCTATAAAGGATAGCAATCAAAAGAACTCTGAATGCGAGGTTGCCATAGCAGAGAGAGGGAGTGTATTTCTGTCTTGTGATGTGGCAGAGAGGATCAGAGTGAATACTTCAGCTCTGGCATATTTAATATGGTCATAGTCGCTCTGCCCTGCCTCTATATGGAGATGCACTACAAAGATCCAGCAATGTATGGGTGTAAGAGAATCTGAGCCGCAGATAAAGAGACAGCTGATTGAAAGGGAGAGGAGAGAGTGACTGTTGTTGGCCCAGATAGCAGCAAAACAACAGAGATAATTGGATAAAAGCTAGTTTTGGTAGGGTTACCGTATCTAATCTGTCCAGGACTGCTAGTGTGTGACGATGGCGTGGGATGTTCCCCAAAGCCCTTTCTGTGAGATAGAGGCACTCTAATTCACTGTGCTGTGAACTCTCCACAGCTTGCTCGACAAGAATGTGCGACATTTGAAGAGAGAGTGAGAATCTGAAGGGAAAAAAAGAGCGAAGGGAATGGCACTCTACTAATTGGTAGTTTCACTCTGTACTGCAGTAGCACTGTTCGGATTGCATCATAGAGTGCATTTAAATGTAATAAAAATCAGCTCATTCTAAAAAAAAAAAAAATAAAATAAAAAAAAACACAATGGACGTAAAACACATTTTTTTTTACTGATTCTGGTTCATACAAGTAGAACTGCATGATTTTGGGGGGAAAAGAGGTTTAAAAAGCAATTTAGTATAAAATTGCAGCGCTTGATCATAGGGCTGCACAATTAAAAAGAAAAAGATTATCAATATGACTATAAAACACCACCACTACTAAATTATTATTATTACCCCTCCTAAATGAACAAAATACAGGTGCATCTCAATGAGATGCACCTGTAAGTATAAAACAAAATTAAAAACATCTGAAAATGTAAATATGTATCAATATGACAATAATAATGAAAAATATTATTAATAATTATATGATAATAATTATTTATGAATAAGTTTAATTTTTTTAACTATAATAAATGTATGATAGTAAATAATTAATTATTTAACATTTCACTGTAAACTAAAAAATGCCAAAATCATTATTATTGTATAAAATTATTATTATTTATTATTATTATTATTATTGTCACCATTATTATTATTCCTAAATAAATGTATTAAACAAAGAAATATTGCAATTTATATAAGAAATATTGCACAGACGAATGAGCTGCTAATGTGTAAAAGAACACAGTGCTGTGCTTCACTCTGAGAAACACAGTGCATACAGTATATATCTGGATCACAAAAAATGTAGACAAAATACATACCTCATTCACAGAATGCACATTTCATGGACAAAAGGAATTTTGTGACATGTTGAATCATGAAATGCAACGCACAAAAACATTTCTTAAGGATAAAATGCATTTTGTAATTCACAAAACAACTTTAGTTAAATTCTGAATGAAACATAGATTGAACAATTGCTTAATATGCAAATGTTCCATCTTTCTGTGTACATAATGCATGAAAAAAAACCCTGCATTTTGTCATTAAATTCTGAATTTTATGTCAGATAATTCATTCAGTCCACAAAATTAGTCAGATCACTTTAGGCGGATCAAATATACTGTTTGTAGATTCTTTTAGTGCAATTAATTTTTTAACGTTGAGCTGCTCATATGCTCACTGCCTGCTTCATGCACACAGTGAGGCATGCTGGGACACAGCTGAAATGAGATGATAAAGCACCACGACTGGGCCACACGCTGAGGGTGTCTCCTGCCTTCTGGAGCTGCACCGTACCACCCAGTGCGGTTGAGCCTATAGAAATCTGTCATCCCTCCGCTGAGCCGACAGAGGGTCACATTTCATCATGAACAATGTTCCTCATTTATAAAGTAATGAGAAATGAATAAGTAAATGAATGGATGTGCCTTGATGTAGCAAGAAAGTCAGTCTTGACCTCCATCGGATATGTTAGACCTGACAGAAAGCCAACCACTAGTGAGGATGAACAATGGAGCAAAGGTCAAACAAGGTGATTTTTAATGGAAAGCCAGCCAGCATGGAGACAATATGCCAATCTGGTGCTAGTTGTGACAAAATGAATTCCCATCAGAAAAGAAATCAATACTCATTGTAGCCTCCTTCCTCTTACACAGCCATTTGTCTTTTGAACAGAACCCTGTCACTTCTTCTGGCTGTCTGCAAATTATTCACACTTATTCAGTGGATCTTAAATTCCAAAGGTGCCTGTACAGGCTTCTAGCTCCTACGAGTCCAGTTTAATCAGTAAATTGTGTCGTTTTCGCTCTGTACTACCAGACAGTAGAAGAGGGGCTGGTATTGTACCCAGGAGAATCTATCAACTGGAGGAGGATTGCTTTTCCCCCTCACGTATGAGGAAGTATATAATACACATTATTTAGATACGGGACAGTGGATGTGAAATGAAAGGAGTGAATTGATAGGTTGCAGACTCCACGCTGGATCTTGGGAAACCCATTTCTCTTCCATATCAGACCTTCAGCTGACACTAGCTGAACAACAGCTGCAGATATTGCACTCTGCAATTTTATTTCACTACATGTCTGATCGAGGGGTTGGCAGCAAACAAGAAGCCCGCCAAGAGAGGGCATTTCTGTCTCCCTGTGGATGTCTGCCTGAAAATAACCTCAAAAAGAATGTGATACGACACTCTTGTATACAAATATTTAATTGGTAATGAAAAATGATAATTCTGTCATAATTTACTCACTCATGTTGTTCCAAACCCATATGGTTTTCTTTTGTGAAGAAATTGTGAATAATGTACTGGTTGCTCTTAAAAGTAACAATGAATAGGGGCTGTATCTTTACAAAAGATGGGAAAACACCATAAAAGTAGCATTAAGGTTCTGCAGATGATCTGAGTGCTATATGAAGGCTGAAATTAAAGCCATTATTTTGTGATAATCTTCCACTCCAGTGGTTATTCATTGCTGTGAATGGAACATTCAGTGAGTGAGTTATCACTAAATACGTGAATTAACCATTCCGACTGGTTTTGTGAATTGGATTTATCAATTCACTGAAAAGATCTGACTCAAAATAATGATTATTGGCTATGTCTCTCATGAAGTACAAGAAGAGCTCAGATAGTTGTCCAGATTTCAGTCGATAATGACTTAAATTACTTACATAAAGCTATTGTTTGACTTCAGAAGACTTTAAAGTCTGCATGAAATTAGATGCATCTTATCGATCTTATAATGATCGATACATTTGTGCCCATAATTTTAAATCAATTGTTGTCACAAGATGTCAATTTCTAACCTGTTGTTAATTGGCTGTAACGTCGAATGTATGTCATAATAAGGAGTCACTTTGTCACTATTTGCATTTCATCACAATTTTAAGGAGCCATATTCATGTTGCTTAATTCATTTTCAATATATTTCGAAAAGAATGGCCAGGGTTTTTTTTAATAAAGATTTGGAACGACATGAGAGTGAGTACATGATGACAGAATTTTCATTTAAAAGTAAACTACACCATAAAATCCATTGGTATAATGGTTTTGCACTGTTCTCCACTTAGGATTCACTGCTCTACCTTCAGAGAATCAAGCGGTTGTTATTGAGTAGCCCTCTTAATCAGTCATCAGCCAAGTGTCTTTCCTTCTTAAATGAGAGCACAAATGCCACCAATTTCTGCAGAGAAAAATAACTGCAGTTGCAAATGTCACAAGACCCAAAATCAACAGTAATGAGCGGTTTGATCAATAATAGATCACGCTGTCAGGTATAAACATGTTCTGCATTAATTAGCTGCACACGTGGCGGAGGCTGAGTCAGATTCATGTGCTACACCCCTGGACGTGAAAACAAATCCAATAGGCCCGATCCGATGGAAATGAGGGCTTTGATTAGCCTATGACATCGAGAGGAGAAAGACATTAAGTTGGAGGCCACTGCTCCGGTGGATATCTGTCTGGGATCAGCAGCGTGAGAGAATTGTCTCTGAACTGCTGATGTGCACAGGGTGTGATCGTATCATGAAAAAGCAGGAGAAAGATTGACAGAGAAGCCATTTGATGGCAAACAGATGATTGATACAGGTAAAGGACAGATAAGTCAATTATGTGACATTTGATCCCATATTCGACACCTTAACCCTATAGTGCAGCTAATTTTCCCTCCCTATAAGGCATAAATATAATCCACAGGATACATGGATTGATAATTAGATGCATATTAATTATAACTCCTCTTCTTGTTTCTTCAATGAACATAAATTTTAATGATAATTTAGATTGGGGTCAGATTTTGTCTACGCTGTTGGGGCCAAATGTCCCCACAAGGATAGTAAAACCTGAAATCACTAACATTATGGGGGCAGCCAATAGTGCCCATGAGAAAAACAGCTCAATAAACATACTAAACAATTGCTTAGTGAAAGTCTAAAAAAAGAGCCAGGTTTATATTAAGTCCCCAGCAAGATAAATAAATATATGCATATGTGTGTACCATGTTGCTCCAGGAGGACTGTCGCTGTTATAAAGTCACTAAGGATAAAAGCATCTGCTGAATGACAGCTTACCATTTAATTTCTTACTAAATCTGGACATGACACATTTCCTATATGTAATCACATACATAGATGCAGATGGAAAATGGTAAAACGGGAGCACATATGTAATCAAGTAGCATTAAAGGAATATGTCTGGTTCAAAGCAAGTTGAGCTCAGCTCAGCTACATGGCATCTGTGGCAACATTTAAGAGCAGAAAATATATTTTATTTAAAGTAATAAAACGATAACTCGTGCCTCATGTTTAAAAAAAGAAAAGCAAAAATTGAGGTTACAGTGAGGCTCTTGAAATGGAAGTGAAACGATTTCAAAGCAGAAGCTTATAATTTAAAAAAGCACTAACATTAATTCTTCTGTTAAATCTTGTGTATTATGTGAGTTATAAAACAGTTGTTTTAGAAGATATGTTGTCATGGCAACAAGGTAAGTTTGTAAAATGGAACATAACTTCACAAAGAAAAGGTTAGTAATTTTAAGTGTAAGGCTACACTACTGAAACAGTGAGTAACATGTAGTATTTAGGTTGGGCTCTTTCACTTCCATTGTAAGTGCCTCATTATAACCCAGATATTTGCTTTATTCAAAGTAAATGAGGGACAAATCAAAATAAATTTGGGGTAATCAACATTATTCCCTGTCCATTCCTGTAATGCTTAATACTCTCTCTCTCTCTCTCTCTCTCGCTCTCTCTCTCTATATATATACATCTATATTTATACATATATACATACACACAATTCATCAGATGCACCACATATGTTATGCATTTCAGGATTATGGTGAATCATTGATTTTTTTCTTATCCAAACTAAAATTTCAGTTGGTATTATTCAATTCAGGAGCACACAGTCTCATAATACCACAACCTGTTCAACAGCCCCCTTTATTACCCCAGCTCTATTTTTATGTGCGTGGGTTTTAAGTCAGTTCATAGCCTCAATGCCTCTGTTTATTACTACTGCTCTTCAAAGATGAATTGCATTAGCGGCGCGTGCACTCAGCCCGATACAATAACCAAGCGCTACCTGGACAGGCGCCAGAACGGTTCTAACATTAGCTCCACATCGCATATGTCAGAGTCAGTGCGTGATCGGCT
The DNA here is from genome assembly GCF_001515625.1 of Sinocyclocheilus rhinocerous. NCBI lineage: Eukaryota > Metazoa > Chordata > Actinopteri > Cypriniformes > Cyprinidae > Sinocyclocheilus > Sinocyclocheilus rhinocerous. The sequence continues at coordinate 689,341 of NW_015638582.1, forward strand.
CTCTGAGGCTGTGATTGGGGCAATCCAGAAAGGCAAATCAAATCAGCTTTTACATGGGACGGCTGTAAGTGCCAGAGAAATACTGACCACACATTAATTATTAAACACGGAGATATCAGGCTTATAAATGTACACTGCAGATACACCTCTACGGTGGTGAGGAGATGCTATCTGATCCTCACAAATAGGGCCCTTAAGTGCCCCTGAACCTGAGATAAATTTGGGCAATCGAAGAGCTTGTACACACCATTAAACTGCAGCAACTTGTGCTCAGGTTATTTTGAGGCAAACAATCGAGGTTGGATAGTGAGCAATGTGAGGGCGAACATCGCCCTGCATTGCGGTGACAGCTGTAGTCATTGTGCCATTTAAAGCAAGACCACGGGAGCAGAGTGTTCAGGCGAACGCGCCAATATTTATAAAAGCATTGTGCAAGCACAATGGCCGACACAATGCCTCTGGACTGCAATGAAGAGGTGAAAATCCCTTCAAAGCTTCCAAGTCAATAATTGTTTGTTTAATAATATAGATAAAACAACTTCTTGTTTCCTTTTGTTTGCAAAAACGACCCTTTCGTCTCTCCGGGGTCCATTGTTGACTAGCGCAGAGCAGGGAATCATGCCTCTGGCAGCGATGTAGAATCCCAATACATGTTCCCTCTGTCATGCATTTCAAAAAGAAGCTTAATTAGTCTTCCAGCTTTTAAGATGCTCTGGCTAATGAATTTCATTAAACAAGAAAGTGGCCTGATATGTGGGCACTACTCTGACAGATGAGAGGAGGGGAGTGGGTGGAGTGGGAGGCTAGCTGCGTGGGTAGTCCAACAAAGATACAGCCTCCAGCAAAGACTTTATAAAACACACAAGGATGCCCTGCAAAGCTACTCATTATGTAGACAATGACAGCCATCATACTGCTGGGAACGTACGTTCTCCTGCATCCCAACAGGATTGTTTTAATGAAGCGGGTTTGGAATCGTAGGAGAACTGTGAGGAAAGTCTTTGGGGTCACAGAATTGCTTCTACCTTCTGCGAGTCTGAGCTCTCTGCTGATACTGCGAGAACATGAGCCAATTCCTGGCACCTGCCCAGGCCCTGAGCTGAACCCGACCCTTCCCCTGGGTCCTAGCCCGCTCCCTCCCCTTCTGTAATTTTAGTCTTTTGAGCAGAGCCACTACACAGATAAACGCTGCAGCAAGGAAACTCAAACAATGTAGTGATTGTATCCCAACACATCTCAAGGTGGTCTGCACTTTCAAACCCAGCACTGCGGTAAAGCACTCAATTTATGAGCGGGATACTGAGAGTTGCTGGAATCAAGAGTGCATTTTAAATCAGTTTTGAATATTATTAAAGGGAAAGTTCACCCAAATATGTAAATTCTGTCATCATTTGCTCACTCTCACATCGACTTACTTTCTTCCGTGAAACTATAAAAGAAGATATTCTGAACAACTGTTTTTATCCATACAGTAAGGGTGCTTTCACACCTGGCCTGTTGTTTCAGAACCTGGCGCGTTTCCCCCCTTAGCTCGGTACTCTTGTAGGTACATTTTAAAAATGTTTTCCCAATCAATCCTGGACTCCTGCTCAAAATTATAAATTATTATAACGACAGCTACAAAAAAACCCAAAAAAACAATAAGCCCGCGAAGCTGTTGTCGTTCCATCCTGACGGATGACAGCTAAGTGGAATCCCGGAAAATAAACCATGGAACTTTGACCAATGAGAGAACAGTTTACTCGCACGTGACTTGTATTAACAAATTTGGTCTGTTTAGAAACATTGCCGTGTGAAAGCGAACCGCACCAAGAATAAAAATCAACATTGTAATAATTTTAATCCATGTTTCGGAACAAAGCAATCGATCTACAGGTGTGAAAGCACCCTAAAACTCAAGTTTGCAGCTCCAAAAAGGACATAAAGGTAGAGTGAATTTAATCCATATGACTCGACTGATATATTAAAAGCTTTCTGAAGCAGCATCCTCAATTTGTGTCATGAACAGAAATGTAATCCTCTCAAATCAAATCAAAACATTGATCAATGCCATATTTAATGTAGTCTGTGTATTCACGCACTGATCAATGTTTTGATTTGATTTGAGATTAAATAAAGACCTAAATTCAATCTGTTTATCATACACTCTCAAAAAATATGTCACCCTTAAAGTGAAGCTTTATTTACCAATACCCCAACTATCTTATTTATCCCTAAAAGGCTCATAGTAGTACCTTGAAGTTTCATATTTTTACTCTAAGGTATTAATATGCACGGTTGAAGAGGTAGATGAGGTACAAGTTACCCCAGTGACAATCTCTTTTACGCCTAAAGGTATAATTTTTGCACATTTTTCCTGGCAGTATACAAAGTAAATACAACTATACCAAGTTTTCCTGGCAGTATACTTCAGAGGACTTGAAGTTGAATGGATCAATTTCATGCTACCTTTTTGTCCTTTTTGGAGCTTGAAAATGTTGGACCCCTTTGACTTGTTAAATGGACAAAAATCAGCTGTGAAATTCTTTGAAATATCTTCTTTTGTGTTCCAGAGAATACAGCAAATAACATGAGGCTGAGTAAATGATGAACTATCCTATTAAAGCAAACTCAAGGTGGTCTGCTCTTGCAAACCCAGCGCTACGGTGAAGCAGTCAATTCATGAGCTGGATATTGAGAGTTGCAGGACCTAAAAATGCATTTTAAATCAGTTCTGAATATGTATTAAGGTGAAAGAGGCGGTAGGTATAGAACCGGGGTCAAATTCACCATTCATCCAGAATAGAAAAGGAAATGGGAAATTATAAGGGAGATAATGTTTTCACACAGGTGGAAACATTCTAATAAAGAGGATAAGTGTTTGAAATGACATTTATGCTCTCAACAACAGCACCACACACACAGAAACCCTGCACGCAGAAATCGAAACACACAAACACAGGTACGCGCACACACAGAACCTGCTCCATAAAGCTGTCTCTTTGAGCTCTGCTGCTTTAACTTACACAGCCAGCACCAACTCTATCTCTCTTCACGCTGACCATGCACATTCCCCGGGATCCTTCCACTGCCATTACCGCTGCTGTTGTTTCAAGCAGAGATTAAATAAGAGGCCAGAGGAAGATAAATTCTGAGGATCTGCTCGACTGCCAGACCAAAAAAATCAATGCCTTTTCTATGGGAGAATTCTAATGAAGGTAAGGAGGTACTAGCTTACAAATCACTGGGAGGTTTAGAGATATTTGAAGCTCTATGTGATCTTCAGAACCCTTTGTGTAAAGCTAAAGAAGGAACTAATTGAGGGTGTTACGTAAAATAAAGAAGCCTCTCACGCTAATATGTCAAACGGACACTTTAAGGCATCTGTTTGCGCTATTTGCATAAGGTGAATAACATATGTCAACACAAGATGCTGAATTAATGGTCAGAGCTGGAATATGTGAGGTTTTGTTGTTGTCATCAGTCTCTTCTGGCACGGTGAACATCTCACTCACAAATACAGCTCCTCAATCTTATTTCTCGACTCTCAGATAGATCTATCTTCAGATTTAAAGCCCCGCTCGGGTATCGGAATAGAGAGTCAGCGCAATATTGATTATTGGGCTGGTGTTGACAGCATTTTCTACAATAAAAATGCTTGAGAAGAAAGTTTGAAAGAGTGAGATTGGGGATGTCATTAGAATGGAGAGATTACAGGGGTCATTCAGATGTTGCTTTGGGGACTGTCCTAGAACGCCATTAGGAGGGAGAGAGGGATTATGGGATAGCATGCACACACACATATACCCCCCCTCCCCCCCTCCCCGGTCCTTTGGTCAGCCTCAGAGGCTGAAAGAGATTCTGCAGTATTTCAGTGTCCCAAATCAGAGAGACCTTTCAACTGTGCCTGATGCAACGTGTGCCTCTGCGGTGTGAAATATGCACATATTAAAACTTGATCTTTCAGACGTCTCTCAGCCTGTGTGATATGATAAAAAAGCGCCTGTACACAATAACAGCTATTCTTTTCAACCAGATTTCAAATGCTTTGGAGTTTATGGTTGAAACCTTGTCACGGCGCTCTCTTATTTGGCGCTGTGTGTACATTTGTTTGTTAAACTTTCATCTCACCAGCATGCACACCGCAAGACAAGCGGTCTCGCACCAGAGCGCAGGGGCAGAATGCCGTGAAATTGCTGTGATCATGTGCACGTGCAGTGTATGAAGTGAAACACCACAGGCTTTAAACGCCTGACAGGCAACGATGAAGTTTGTATCCTACAGACACAAGTCAACCTGTTTTTTTATACCGAACCGAACCTCAACAAGGATCGCTTTGTTATCTGCTTAGGTGTTTATTAAGGCTTTGAAACAAGGATTTATGTCAATATGTCAATAATCGCTATGGCTACCACATGAAAGGCTGGTGGTTTTCTCTTCTCTGAAGTCCAGATCATAGCTTCTGCAGAATGAGAAGACGTGACCATGGGGAAGAGATCTAAAATGATCTAACCACAAGCAGATTTCAAACATTACTAAATATCGTAACTTAATAAGGTACACTATCGTTCAAAGGTTTGGGTTCAGTAAGATATTTTTATTCATTTTATTAATGCTTTTATTCAACAAGCTTGCATTAAATTGATTGAGTGAGTGTCAGTAAAGATGTATATTTTTTACAAAACATTGTTATTTAAAATAAATGCTGTTCTTTTAAGCTTTCTGTTCATTTTTTTAGCATACTATAATTATTTCTGAAGGAATTAATGCTGAAAATTCAGCTTTGCCATCACAATAATACATTACATTTTAAAACATATTAAAATAGAAAAGTGTTATTTTACATTATTACATTTTTTCATTGTATTACTGCTGTATTATTTTACTGTATTTTGCAGCTTTGATGAGCATCAGAGACTGCTTTCAACAACATCTCCAAAAAATTTTTTTTTACCAACCCCAAACTTTTGAAAGGTAGTGTAAGGAGTGCAAAAATAGAAAAAGTGTTCAACAAAAGCACAAATAAATTTTCCAATAAATGATAATAATAATAATGATGATGATCTAGACAGAAATTTGTTCTGTTTGGGTTACAACACAATAGTCTGTAAAGACAGCAGTGTGGATTATTTGAATGTGATATAAATGTATAACTGTATAAACTGAACACAGTCTTATGATTACTGTGGTATCATTGATTTCAGATTTATCATCCTTAAAAAGCAAATTGTAGTTGTGGACATTTTACGTGTCTGTCAGACAGCTGCTTCCTGTCTAAGTGGGTGGTTCTTGGCCAGAATAATTGGCCAAAATTGCAAAGTAGCCCTAGACTTTATTGTAAGAAATCTGGCTCTACAAAAATAATCATTTCACACAACCTGTCTTTCATTCAAGCAAACAGATACAATGAAAATAATCATCATTTTAGGGCCTCTAAAATGCATTGTATACAGTGCATAACTGCACTACAATGTATACGAGTTCCCTCCCTAACTGAAAACTGATCTTCATGATCCATAATCATATACAAAAAAAAGAGATAGATTTAGACCCATTTAAAAACGAATTATGCTATATCATCTAGTAATTTCATCCTTTTTGAACAGTTACAGTTTTCCAACACTATCTGAGGCTTATTCAAAATAACACTGCCCAAATTGCACAGGCCAAGGCTAAAATGACAGGTAGCGCAAGTTTTTTTCTCTGTTGTCTCATGATCTTTAAGCACACAGTAGATCACCGTCAATTAGCTGACATTCTGATCATTAGAAACTGCTCACATACAGAGCGCAGTCTCCCAGCAAACCATGGCCAGAGATTTTAAATGTGTTTGGAACACAAACACATTGACATGCACAAATACACACAAGAGAAATGAGAAAACAAGGCACAGAATCAAATACACAACCAGGTTCACACACACACACACACACACATTGCAGTTCAATATTCAGCGGCTATATCAAACAGGAAAATGTTTCGAAATTGTAGCCAGCAAAATATAATCAGCATTTTGTAGTGAATGTTTATGGTGATTAGGTAGTTCTGATGGATCTATTTCCTACAGTTATTTTGTACACTTAAACATAAATCAGTCTGATATGAAGCTCAAGTGGCAGTGTCTGACCCTGACTCCACCTCTCGGATCTAAATGATTGCAGATTAAGAGACGGCTGGCAGGAGACAGCACAGCCACTGCCACCCCAGCCTGACTCCATTTTGCCCAGAGGCGAAGGTGACGACACTTGAATAATTAACAACCACAAATAGAGACTTTAAGCCGCGCTCTCTCTCTCTGGAGTAGAGGAAGAAAACATAATGTTGTAAGACAGGAAAGCCACTCTTAGAAATACCTGCATATTTTCTAGGCAGGAGGATCAGCATTATTATAGTTTTATTATCATTATTTTATTTTTTTATATATAATAATATTATATTTTTAACTGTCTATTTTTTTTGTAAGTTTCATAATAATTTTATAATAATTAGTTTTCTCTTTTTTTTGGTCCTATATAAGTATACTAATATAGCACCTTTTTTCATGCATCTAAAACTGCACCATACTTGAAAAAATGCAGTCTACTGTAAGTTTAAGGTGAAGTTTTATTCACTCAAATTTACAACAACAGCACACCACGCTACTTGCTGACAATGAATGTGCTATAAATGTGTCCCTGCTATATTTTACAGTAAATTACCACTCTGGCATCGCTGGGACATTTATGATTCAGCAGCACAGACTGGACCCGCTCAGATTTTCTGCCAATCTCAGATGGTCTGTACTGGATAACATCTAGTCGCTGGATTTTACCACAGTTTGAGCGGCTCATGTCGCTGAATCATTGAGTTTTGAGATTGTTTGGATCATCTGTGGCATTATCTGCTGCAGACACTTTGCTACGTGCATATTTAATATTGTGGTGTCTTCAGTTTCAGATATACCTGCTCTGAAACATCACACCCCTTGTACACTCTTTCTCTCTAATTGTCTTTTTTTTCATGAGCTTGAGTGTGATTTATCTAGCAGGGTGATCCCTGTTTACACATACACTACCTAAAATGGCAATCTGAGCAATTGTCCAGTAAAAACATTTACATTGTTACAAAAGGTTTAATTTTCAAATTAATTATGCTGTTTTGAACTGTTTATTCATTAACGAATCACAAAAGTATCATAGTTTCCACAAAAGTGTTAAGCAGCACAAATGTTTTCCACATTGATAAGAATTAGAAATGTTTCTTGAGCATCAAATCAGCATATTAGAATGATTTCTGAAGAATCGTGACACTGAAGAATAATGATGCTGAAAATTCAGCTTTGCATCACAAATATATACAGTATGTGTGTATATATATATATATATATATATATATATATATGTTATTTTTTTTACATTTTTTACTGTATTTTTAATTAAATAAATGTAGCCTTTAACAATCTTACCGACATTTCAAAATTTAAGTGTATACTTGGATAGATACTGATTCATTTAAATTGTACACCCTTTCACACAATTATAAAATAATTATGACCTCAGCTTTCGAGAGGACGATAGGTGAACATACTCAGTATTAAGCTGGGACTCTTACTCTTCAGTGCAAGAAACATATGACAATGACCTTTAAAAATGGCATTTATTTATAAAATTAATTCTGATGGGACTAAAAGTAATTTGCACTTTGCATTGCTGAATTTAATTATCATCAAAGCTCAGTTCAAACTCAAAGCTCAAAGTATGAAGTACATTTGGAACAGTATAATGTTACAGTCTAACATTAACATCTTAACATCATGTCACACATCTGATTTGTGTGCAAGTACAGGCACAGTCGTTCAGACTTCTCTTAAGAAATCACCCAGAATTAAACATTAAATATCACATTTGGTAACGGAGACAAAAAGAAAATTTTGTAAAATTTTTAGCATTTCATTTAGTCATTTATATTTATAAAATACAACAAAATTAACTTATAATTACCATGAATTATTGGAAGCTGTTAGTACATGAATATCATACGTTTTAGTGTCTCTCCAAATGTACAAAAATGTACTGTATGTGCGCTAGAACCACACTCTAAGTACGAATACTAATGAATAGTAATGAGATCAGGTTGGATTTAGAAAGGAAGAGAAAAAAAGTGTTACAAGGTAGAGTGAGAGGAAGCAAGAAAAAGAGAGAGAATGAAAGAGCAGCATGAGAGCAGAGCAGAAGTTAATTGACTTGAGTCAAAGACAAAAGGTCTAGTATTCAACACTCTAATAATATCATTGCTTGCTGAAGTACAGTATCTGAATACTAGACAGATAAAGGGAGAGATGGAGAGAGGTAGGAGGTTCAGTGAACACCTACACACTTAACTCAGAGCTCATCAGAATACTGTGGTCACCTGGAGGACTCCTCACAGCTCCTCTCTGCGCCTCTTTTCCTGCATCTCCATCTGTCCTGAATCGCAAACATGGCCCATCGGCAGTCGTCTCTCTGCGATCGGCTCCGGTAAAGCGGGAGGTGGGCAGCAGTTTACAAGCTTGCTTGGTCTGCTGTGGATTTTTTTTTCTTTGACTTCTATCAAGCATCAAATCAAGTGAGACGAGGCAGCTGGGATGCTCTGCATTATAATATCACTCAAAGGAATGGGGAACATTAAGAGGCTCTCAGCACTCATATTGCGGTGAGTGGCTATGAGCAACGATGGGGACTCGTTCAATTACTGGCACAACCACAGGGCTTTCTTTCCAGCGCTGCACCTGTACCTTCCCATACCTATTGCATTCATTGTGCTGCATATTTCATTTATATTACATAACATAAACACACAAGCATATAGAGTGTTAAAGGGACAGTTCACATAAACATGAAAATGGTCATCATTTACTCACCCTTATGTTTTTTCAAACCTGTATGCTATTTTTTTATCATTATTATTATTTTGTTGTTGTTGTTGAACGCAAAAGGAGAATTTAAAAAAAGTTTATTAGCTTATATTCAAAGTCTTCTGGCATAATTAAAAAAACAATCATACCTTTAACAACAAACAGCATTGGATTTCATGACAAAATATAATTAAATGAAACCAGAGATGCTGCAATGATAAATGAATCAATGAATACAGACTTACATTTTAGAGTGCTGCTTATACAAAGCTATTATGTAGCAGAAGACTAGACTCTATGTAAGAAGACTTTTATGGTCTTTTATTTTGCAACTCAGACAGCATTAAACAACTCAAGTTTTAATTCCCTGGGAATGCGTGAGTTGATAAAATGTACACTACCATTCAAAAATCTGATCTATAATCTTTTTGTTTTATTTTTAAGAGAAGTCTCTTACAGTATGCTCACTAAGACTACATTTATTTGCTCAAAATACAGTAAAAACAGCAATTTTGTGAAATATGATTACAATTTAAAATAACTATTTTCTATTATATTATATTTTAAAATGTAATTTATTCCTGAAATGGCAAAGCTGAGTTTTCAGAAGAACAGTCTTCAAGTGTCACACGATCCTTCAGAAATCATTCTAAAATGATGACAGTGATACTAATTAATATTTTGTGGAAACCGCAACCCCCCTCTTTTAAATCCAAAACTTTTGTCCAAATCATTATATCTTTACTGTCACTTTTGATCACTTTCTTGCATTTTTGCTGAAATTAAAAGTATTATGCATTAAAAAAGTAGGTAACACGTTAGTATAGGGACCAATTCTCACTATTAACAAGTTGCTTATTAGCATGCCTACTATTAATATATTGGCAGTTTATTAGTACTTATAAAGCACATATTCTGCATGACCATATTCTACATCCCTAATCCTACCCAATACATAAATTTAACAACTACCTTACTAACCATTAGTAAGCAGCAAATTAGGAGTTTATTGAGGCTAAAGTTGTAGGTAATGGTTTGTTAACAGCGAGAATTACCTTAAAATAAAGTGACCAAATAGGATTTAGAAAGTGCAATTTTGTATATGGCAGTGTATGTATAATGCATGTAAAAGTATAAAAGTATCTGCCAAATGCTTTAAAGTTAAAAAGTTAAAAAGTTAAAACGTCAAAATGTTTATTCTACATTTTAAAGCTAGTGCTCACTATAACATGTCTTTATATGGAAAACAGCTACATAAATAGTCTTCAAAAATTCTTCTTTTGTGATCCACTGAAAAATAACAGCATACTGTATAGTTTGGATCAACATACAGGTGAGTACAGTAAATAATGAACACTTCTGGGTGAACTATTCCTTTAGGAGTCATATGCTTTCAGGGTCAGAGTGGATATGTCACAGGCAATGGTATGGCAGTATCCATCCCTTAAGAGGCAGGAACGCTGTAAGGAACGTTGTAAGGAAGCCTCTCTATATGCTGCCCTTCCGTTGTACAAGGCCAGAGCTCAGGGCTGGCAGGGTATTTTTACTCCACTGCTTACGAGTGGAAAACCCTCCTGACGCGTACAAAAATGCCTGGCAAAGTTCAAGCGATTATATAGAGGCGAGCGCTTTGGAGCAAAAGATTGGTCTCACTGCGTTAGGCGCTTATTCTGCATTGAAACAGCAGGTAAATTATAGATCCTTGTGGCCGGCGACTTAAATATTTATGAGGGTAAGACAACAACAATGGGTTGACAGCATAGGATCGCCGTGAACGTTTCATCTCCGAACATCAGGTGAGCTGAATACAGCCGTGCTACTGTGTAATTGTGCTATTATACCTCAGCAGCAAGCCTACAGTGAAACCCCACTGTGCTTTTGTGCCTTCTAAGTACACAGTTTATTCAATGGGGTATTTTCTGTGAATCAGTGTGAAAATGGGTTCACCGTCAGTAGAAAACATGGGATTAGCACTTTTATAAGGGCCCCTGGAATCTGCACCGTGCTTCTTTTGTGCAGAGAGGAGGAGAACAACACAACCAGGGCAAGAGATTTGATTTGTCACAGTGAATACCTTCAAAACACACACACATACACACTCACAAAGAAACAAACACCGTGTCTGCGGGGTTCAGAGAGAATGATTCCATTGTTATAAAGTTAACAGCACTGTGAAATGAAATTGATGCAGCACTAGCAGGCAAAACGCCACGTTCAGGGTATTTAAATGAACCTGGCGTTTATGAGTAACAGAAGGCCATGAATGGAGTGAATTTTAATCAGCCGAGTGTGAGTGTGCCACACATTTGTCTCGGGCGTGTGTAAAGTTAACTACATCTGTCTGCATTCAGCAGTGATGACAAGCCTTGGGTTCTCCCCATCTGTAAATAAAACATGCTGCACGGTGTGATATCTAAATGCTCGTTTCTCCCTCCAACCTGAATGGGGCCGTGCGGTAAAACGCGGCGAAAGGTTGCAGAAGCTAATCGTCCAAGCCACTACATTAATTACCCCGCAGCAGAGCTTGTGCATGGGGGCCTGGTCACTGCTAGAGCTAGATTTCTGCTGTAATTCTCAATTAGGAAGCAACTCGGAGCGCATCTGCACACACATACGCATTGTGTTCCAACAACGCAAATTGTCGGGCCGGCTTTCCCAGCAGGGAAAGACAAAGGGTAAGAGGAACATAATAACATTTTGCCCTTTTTCAATCCCTCTCCTCCCACTGTTTTAGTCTCTTTCTCTCTCGCTCTCTGCGATTAAGCTAGTCTGCTGCTGCCTCGTCTCTTGCACACAGGTGATGGTGATTAGGGCTTCACAGACTACTGTGCTTTGGATGGTGGCATGAAGAAAGAGCATGATACACAAGACAAATAGGAATATCAGAGCGACAATGGCAATTTAATTCTATGCATATCACGTTAGCAACATCCAATCTACACAATCGCCCAGAACCCCACAAGAGCTGATTATAACACCTGTTCACGCTGCCATGCATCTGCCAATAGAGGCACTGTGGCCATACATACTGTATAGATATTCAGCATAAGGATCCTTTCCCAGAGCATAGTGGTGTCTGAAAGGGGCATCACTGAGTGGAAATGGATGCTCACATCACAGCTCAGCAGGGAGATGGGCTGACTTAGCAGTGACTGTGAGGAAATCGATACCAGCGTTGAAATAACCCCGTTGATATGCATATTCATGAAAACTAAAGCAAGGGGCAAAATTCCACTCAGGCGCTGGTGTTCACCCTGTGTCTGACTTTATAAGAGTCCACTGACATGGCACCGCTCCAATCAGGTACTCATTCAGTTTAATACAAAGGATGATGGTTTTACTGCCTTATCACACCTGGACTAAACAGAACAAAACAAAAAACATCAACAAAGAAAAAAATGAAACAAAACAAAGCAGAGCAAGGCAAAGCAAAGCAAAAAAAAAAAAAAAAAAAACAAAAAAAAAA
>NW_015638582.1:701994-729353 GCF_001515625.1 Sinocyclocheilus rhinocerous
AAAAGCAGAGAAAGGAAAAGAAAAGAAAAAAAAAAAAAAAAAAAAAGCAAAATAAAAAACAAAACAAAACAAAAAGCAAAGCAACAAACCAAGCAAAGCAAAGCAAAACAAAACAAAATAATGTTGGTATTGTTGGAGTTTAAGATAAACAATCAAGTTATCGATTTATTCAATGGTATAGGCTTCATATTTTAAGAGTATTTATAACCCTTAAAATATACATAATAAAATAATAAATATTTACATATTACTTTTTTAATGAAAACTTAATAAAATGATTTAAAAAATTACAAACATTATACAATGTTATTTATTTGCTACTCTAATATAACAAATGGCAAAACAATAATCTACTTGATGCAAAAAGAAACATAATATATATACTGTTGTTAATAATAATAATAATAATACAATATATGACAAAAGTAAGTGTCATTTAATTTTGTAATTGTTTTAATTGTAATTGTAATTTAAATTTCCAAACAGTGTTAAATATTCTGTTTCTTGCATTATTCCAATCTCTTCTCCACAAATGTCGCAAGTAAAACATGCTCAGCGTCAAAGTCACTGTTATAGGCCATTCAATACACGAGATATGCACAACTTGTCTTGTTTTCATTTTCCTCTCAACATTATCAATAGGTTGACTCTTTCGCTTGAACCAAGCCATCCGATGTACAGAGAAAGCTGGGAGAGCAATTTCCTCTAATTACAAAGATGGACTTTACTGAGTGGTTCTGTATTTCATAGCAGAAAAGTCCATCATATTATAAGAGTGACTATGGGAGCACTCACACTCTCAGTTATATCGTTATTATCCTTCCTCCTCTCCTTTCCTCTGCGTCTGAGCCACGCTGAACAAATGTTCTACAGCACAAAGCTTTTCTTCTGGACTAAAATATCACTGCACCAGGAAAAGGAGCCAGATGGCACTGCACCAGCGCTGGGATAAGCACAGCTTTCTTAGTCTGCCTTTCATACCCATACATCTGAGTGCGTGTGCAAGAGTATATGAGATTTACAGCTGCTCTATGCAGCGGCGGGAGTAATGAACGAAATTTACTGTTACAGAGTGGCAGCAGTGATGCACAAAATGCTCCGCCGTAATTTTACATTCACTGACACCAGAATCTCCCCACAACAGAGTGGGAGATGTGTCAGATCTGATAATTGCATTGAGATCGAGCCGACAACGGCCACCGAAACCTCATTCTACTTTTCGTCCGTGCTCGAGAAACAATCTGTTGCTGCATTCACAGTTACGCCATCCAAACGTTCCCTCAGTATAAGCCTTTCAGCTGGAGGCGGGAGGCAGATGAGCAGCATTGCCGCTTGATCCCAAGCCAAGAGCTTCAATATTTAATCTCTAATCATTTTTGATTCTTTTGAAAGGAGGAGGCTGCTGTCAAGAAATCTCTGTTCCCCTAACTGACAGAGATGACACGGGCAGGCTTGGGAAGAGAGCAGGGAAAGAGAGTATGAAATTTCACTTCCACATTTAAAAGCTTTGAAAGATGCTTCCTTTCAGGAGCCGAGTGCTTTAATTAAATTACACTGTACGGCTGCATCATTCATCTCATTACTTTGTATTTATAATCCTGCTTAACTCACCAACGAATTGAAAAACAATCTTCAAACTGCTCTTAGAGTAATTATGAAAAATAATATTTTACTAACGCTGATTTTGTTTTTAAATTCCCCTTTGCGCTGCCCTAGATATGCCGAGTTTACAGCAGAGTTTGTGTGGAAATAGAGGCAGTTTGGTGGGAGCAAACACAGGAGGATTATTTCGAGGGCAAGACCAGAAAAGTACGGTTAGACTAAATCCCAGGCCATGACTGTGAGTAGAGATTAATTTGATCCCTATCCATCTGTTAGGAATTTAGTTATGGTCACGGACTAGAGCCAAACTCACTTTCTCCATCTGCAACTTTCCTCATAAACAGGAAGTACTGAACATGAAGTCATTTTGCAACACTTTTCCAGAAGGATTACTGCTTGGCCAGCTTCACATTAGTGTTCCTGTTACACTGCGATTACTGGGGAATCCTTACAGTCTTTACAATTACAATTTGGTCTGTCTGAACTGAAAAAAATGGTCACGTCTAAAATAACTGGTCTTATTCAATTCAAAAATATTATTTAACATCACTGAATCAACCTAAATACATTTTTATTTAAATCTCATTCTAATCAGATAGACAATTGCAGGTTAACACTTTTCGCAGTGTGTATATACAGATTGGTTTTACTATAGTAATCACAGTATTCATTATTTATACTCATCTGTAGGACATGTAAAGTGTTACCACAGTACTGAAAAGTTTCCAGAAGCAACATTACAGATGCAAACACTTGCTAAGCACATGATCAAACACACATTGGTAAGGGAGACGGGGTAGTTACCAAGTTTTTGTTGCCGTTGTTGCAGAGGGGACCTCGGAAAACTCCCTTGATGTTTCGAAAGTGTCCATTGCTGAGGTGTGTGGAGCTGATGACAATGTAGTAACACGCCATGGGGAACCCGAAGCTTCCATGCACAGAGTCCAGCCAAGAGAGAGCAAAACAAGTCCACCCAACAAGCCTTTTCTATTGTTTCTCTGTTTCAGATAAAAGGCACAAGCTCACTTTCCCTCAGTCAGGAACGGAGCGAGCGTGTTCCCTCATCCTCTCGGATCCTCAAACATCAGTCATTTCTCATCGCTCGGTCTGTTACAGTCACTTTGTGGGCTTTTTCTGACGTGCCTCTGCTTCTTATAGTAGCCTCCAGCAATGCGTTATCCCGCTCTCTCCTCTTCCGTGCAACGGCAAAGAGAGTAAGGCAGAGCTGCTCTTTCCTCTTCCTCAGTCTCGGCTCTCTGCGCTGGGCTGAAGTGTGTCTGGGCTGAGTCTCCTGCTCGTTGCGCAAGTGATACGCTCTAGTGAGAGAGCTCCGCTGGGTCTGGCAAAGGAAAGCATGGTGTTATAGCACGCCGTGCGTTGCCGGTCCAATGAACGGGGCCAATGGCAAACAAGCCCCTGGTCTGATGGTGAGGACTGGGATGAGAATTGCATCTGTCACATGCTGCTCTTCCAGATCCACTGAGTCAGCCTCTTCTCTGGAAGGAGCTGAGGCAGCAGTCAGGAGCAGGTAAAGGCAGGCTGAGGCGCTGAGAGAGACGCGTCGGTATTTGTTATATCCCCTATCATCCATCTTTTATCAGGTTAATGTGTTCAAGAGTTGCCATAAAAAGATTTATATGTTCTACGGACACAGATACCTGCAAATCAAAAGTCCTAGGTGATGCAGTTTACAGGCATTGGGTATTTCCTAATGAGGAAGTATAGAAATCCATAAAGCCACTGCTATAATGGTAATTTACATGCTGGTATGACAGAACTGAAGATTCATGACTTCTTTATGAAGAAAATTGCATTATAGATGCTAACTGAAGAAAGATCAAACAGCAATTTTTAACTCATTTTATTTTAATGAAGACTGGAAAAAAACAAGCTTCAAAACAGAGCCGCGCTTGAGAACTGGGAATCCTGGGTTAGAGTTCTCTGGATGCATTCATTGCGTGCCTATTTAAGGACTACACTGACTTCAGCACTAAACAGAAAGAAAGAAAGAACCGTATGAGCTTCTACAGAGCATGTGGCTGCATGAAACATGCCAGAGAGAGAGAGTTCCCTTCCCACCCCCCAATTTTAGAAGAGCAATAATGCCTCGTAACTAAGCAACGCAGTTTCTGAATCAATTCTAAATTGCATACAGTAGGAGAGGCAGATGTAAGGGGCAAGGCGAGTGGGTGCGCACATGTACAAATGTGTACAAATGTGTCTTTCAATATGTTAAGAGACACTGTAACTGGTAACTTTGCAATAATTATATTAAAAAAAAAAAAACGATAGGGAATATGTCATTCGTGGATTATATTAATGAAATCTACCATGACAGGATGACGTCTTGGCGTGTTTGAGACTGCAGCATAATTGAGCGGAGTGAAAGACCGATATCTTGGAAAGCGCTGTGACCAACTGCCAATTAAAATGAACCATCAGGGGCTGATTTCAAATGGGAGAACAAATGCTGTTATTCATTTCATAAGTGTTTCAACCTGCTCTTGAAAATAATTATTTCAATATAGAGGGAGTCAGGATATCATTTTGAAAATTGGTCCTGGTTTACTTTGAAAAAGTGTCCATGTAGTATTTTTGCTGGAAATTAAACCTCAAAATTTTGTATAATTCATAATCATGTAGTAATATGTATTTTATTTAACTTTTTGAGACTTAAATACTTCAGAATATGCCATAAAATTTTGAAAATAAAAAAACAGACATTACTAAATAATTATATATATATATATATATTAGTGCTTTCAATCAATTTAAAAAAATGTATTAATCGCAGTATCGCACATTTTTCTGAAATTAATCGCGATTAATCCCACATAACATTAAAGTTTTTAAATATACTTTTATATCGCAATAATTTCACATTCAATCTTCAAATTAATGTACAAACAGCATAAAGACTGTTTAATGGCATCTTTTTTATGATTGAAGGCCAGAATCAATGATACCAATACTGATTTCTCCATTATTCTCCAATATTTAACCATTGACTATAGCCATTCAACATTACAGTATAATTGATAGCTGTTATTTCTTTAAAAGTGGGGTAAGCGATTTTTCAAAAACGCTTTAGAAAACTGATTCGGGCCGACTAGCAAAACACACTTGTAGCCAATCAGCAGTAAGGGGCGTGTCTACTCATGATGTGGAGGAGAAGAGTGTTCAGTGCACAGGATTTACCTTTTGTGACCCACTTCAGGTCTTAAAATCTCTATTAATGAGCTGACGAGTTAAATCGGGTATGTTAGATGAGTGAGACAGTGCTGGGCTGCTCCAGGACAGTTTTGAAAATAATTTCAGAGACATGTTCGTAAATGTGACTCATATAAAATATATTACATGCATGCAAAGTTTTAAGGCAGCTTTAATCGCATTTTTGGTAATTTAACTGACCACGACATTGCATGCAGGTAGTTTATTTCGCGCTTTTATATGAAAGGATACAGGCTATAACGAGTGCCGGCGCCTTTGTGCGTGCAATTGAAGAGCATGCGCTGCAAGCACAGTACTGTTTCCGCACTCTTTTCCACGTTCACACCGCCAGCGACTTTTTCGCTGCTTGTCGCTTGTGGCTGGCAATTGAGGTAGCTAGTGGGCGTTCCCACTACTGGTTGCCTAGTTACCCCCCTAACACTCCACTACAGCAGATGAATCACGTGACTGACTTCACTCCCATTGGTTGTCGCTCGCGAAATTCGCTGCTCATTTGCATAAAGTTGAAGAATTCTGAACTTTTGCCGCTTGACTCGCATCGCTTGACACGCCCACATTCCGTCGCCAACGGTCACTGTCGCTCGTGTCGCCGGAAGGCGCCAGCTCTCCATTGAAAATGAATGGGATTATGTCGCTCTGTCGCTGTGTGTCGCAGGCGGTGTGAACGGGGCTTAAGTGAAGTGAAGCGCGTGTCTGAAACGTCTCCCATTCTCAGTCGTTCTGCGACTGAATAAATGCACTTCTTGTCAAGAGAAAAAGTGACAGAAGCAGCAGTTGTGAGTGGGGTGGCCAACCCTTGCCCCGCCCCTTCATTAATTGCGTTAAATATTTTTAACGTGTTAAACTGAAAAAATTAATCACCTGCGTTAACGCGCTAATTTTGAGACCACTAATATATATATATATATATGCCTTGTATGGTTTGACTAGATTTATGGGTAAAATTTATACAAATTAGTTTAGATTTGCAAAAGATGGATGATTTTGAGATGGCCTACAAAATGCTTAAACAAATCATCATTCATTATTTATCTAAATGCATTTATTGACCACTAAATCATTAGGTTTGTAATGAGTGTGGTGTGGACCATTTCACTGAGAGAAAACATCAAATGCATTTCCGATAAAGAAGCATCTCTTCCCCTTAACCAACCAATAACTGCAACCACAAGAAAACCATTATTAGTAAACTAATGGAAACAATGTCGCATGAACCGCTTTACCTTGCAGCAAAAGCTCGGTCTGTGGAGAGGAATATCACTGAATAATAACTGCAACCGTAGGGAAGAGGAGGAAGAAAGTTTTCCTCAGAACTTTTATAGTTTGACCTGTCAGCTGTCAGGGAGATTTGTTCCAAGTGAAAAGCTCCACTTCGCTGGTGCTATCGGTGTGGTCATGCAGCATACAGTGGTATTCAGTTAAGGGCATGCACATAAGGCAGATTAGGCCCCTGTTTCCATCTGTCTTTCTGTCAATACTCGTTGAGCTGCCCACCAACCTCTGCAGTTCAAGACAATGCGCAACCACTAAAGGCTTTAGAAATAACTTGCGTGTGGGTGGTTCGATTCTTCTCAGAAAACAATGTTAATATATTCTGCAATCAGCAGACTTATGATGACTATATCTTGGAAAGCAGGATGTGCCTGTTCATTATCAACAACCTGCAGTGCTGTCGTTTTTGAACATAAACTATACAGACACAATCCAAAGTAATTTCTCTCAGTTACTCCTCAACAAAGACACAGCTACACTGCCAAATCTTGTAACTACAGTGCTGTTTCATGGTCTGATGATAAAGCGCAGTTGTTGGAAAGGACAGGCTTTGTTCTTTATAATAATGGCATTCAGATCTGAACAATGAGCCGAGTGCACAAACATGAAATTAGCTTTGACTGATTGTTACCTGTGAGATCGCCTCGACGCTGCCTCCCACCCAACATGCATGACATTTCATAAACCAGAAAATTACTTCACCCCATTATTCTTCTATAATATGCAGCCATGCATGCAACAACTTTCATTTCTCTTATGTGTTAACACAGCAGTTCCAGAAATTGTGAACATGGCAATTAAACAGATCTGCTGTCATCGTCCCCTGCATGGTTCAGATGTAGTAGGAACGTTTTTGCCAGCATGACAGAAAACTTTCAACAGAAGTGGCGTTAGAAGAACAGAATTTCTGCTGAGAGGTTCATATTCTAGATTCTAATAGACCTGAGGGACGTATGTGGACGTGGATTAAACCAGAGGTGTCACTCTATTCTATTTATAGTCACATATAACAAAACTGATGTTTATAACTCACTAAAAGATTTTTTATTACAACCTCTATGTAAAATAAAGCTAATCTTGCACTGCATTCTAGTGAAGTGGTGATTTTAATTTCTCAATAAATCAATTCTACTGAATCAGTTTACTAAAAGGATTAGTTCTGATTCATTCACTGATCCTTTGATCCATTCACTGAGGTGGCACATGCGATTTATGCAGTTATTTTGATGCCACAATTATGCACAAGTAAATCTCAGAATCATTCACTCAACTGTTTCGTTCACAACCAACATAATTTGCATGTAACAGAATCAATTTCTGAGAATTTCTGAGAGTAGCGACAGATCTGAATGTAACAGATTATATAAAAACAAAACAAAAAAGTAGGGCAGCAACTTGGTTTTATCCATCAGTTGTTTATTGCAAGGAGGCAAATTTGAAAATTGTCTTGCAGATAAGATGAATAACTCAAATGTGCTCAGAGGGTGTGCTAGCAATAAGATCACATCAACAGTGTGGTTATTCTTGAAGCAAACTTTGCGTGCAAACTGCCTGATTGGTGATTATATTCACTGCTTTGGATCATCGCATTCAATGAAAGTAAAATACACAAATAACATTAAGATTGTGTTTCTGATTAAATAAAGCAGTAATTGATGTCATAAACTCACGAGTATGCTTTGATTTAAAGGTCAGAAGCTCTAGCTTACACAAGTAAAAATCACAAACGACACTTGTAAACTAAATAAATTTATATACAGATTTATTCATTTATGTGTAATATGTTTTTTTCCCCCCAAATGGATTATGAATCTTAAATCTCTAAAAGATTTTCAGAATTTTTACAACTCTTTTGCTTTAGACCTTCTACAAATGTTAAATCTTCAAATAAAATGTTACGGTACATTCACACGGGGCATCAGCGTCGATGCTTGATGGAGGGCGTGTCTGAAGCTTGGTGCTGATGGGACCGTCATAGTGACAACAGTTCCCCTTCTAGGGAACTCCCCGCTGCGCCCCCTAGGGGGCACATTGGGGAATGCAGCCTGCATGACCAGTGTCTGAAGCACGTGTGAAACAACGCCAATCTATTGGTCCACCTGGCCCATGACGTCATAGACGGGGTGTCCGGAAGTATAAAAGGGCACCTGCTGAATACGTCATCCAGCTGTCTTCAGGAGCCGTCTGTTTGAAGTGTGTGTGATAGACCAAGGCGGGTGAGCGTTGTGGAAAGTGTGTGCTTCCGTGCCCGAGGTTTCTGACACTTGAGGACACACACGATCTATGCGTCATGTGTCTTGGTCAGGAGCTTGCGCATTCAGCGCTCATTGTGAATGTCTCCGATGAGAAGCTCTGTTCACGCTTGTCCCTCTTCTCGAGTGATGAGTGACAGGCGTTTTGCTCCGCTGCTGCCGAGGCATGGCGAAGTCTCAGATCGTAGGATTCGCGGCTTGAGGACACACACAATCTATGTGTTATGTGTCTTGGCCAAGAGCTTGCGTGTTCAGTGCTCGAGGGCTCTGAACGAGCTCACTGTGAATGTTTCCAATGAGAAGCTCCGTTCACATTTGTCCCTCTTCTCGAGTGATGAGTGACAAGCGTCTCGTGGTTCAGGTCCCACTGCTGCCGAGGCACGGCGAAGACTCGGATCGCGAGATTCGCGGGTTTAAGATGCTCAGACCTCACTAATTTTCAAATCCTGGGTACGGCCATGTTCGGCACGGCATGGTTGGATTTCGTTCCCCAATGTGCCCCCTAGGGAGCGCAGTGTGAAGTTCCCTAGAAGGGGAACGTCTCGGGTTACGCATGTAACCATGGTTCCCCTAGAGGGAATGAGACGCTGAGCCCCCTCGCCATGCCTTCGGCCTGCCTGTTTACGTCTCCTTCAGACAGCTAGTCTCAAGTCTACTTTATTTATAAAGCCCTTTCCACTACAAAGTAGACCAAAGGACTGTACAGCAACACAACAAGATGAGAATAGTAAAAACAAAAATCAACAATCACAGAAAAACTATTTAAAACAATTTACATCATCCAAAAGTCAACTATTAAAAGCCATAGAAAACAAGTATGTTTTCACATGAGATTTAAAAACATCAACTGAGGGTGCAGCTCTGATGTCAGGTGGAAGGGTATTCCACAGTCTTGGGCCAGCAACCGAGAATGCACGATCCCCCTTAGTTTTCAGGCGAGTTTTCGGAACTGAGAGCAGTAAGCAGTTAAATGATCTTTGAGGTCTACCAGAGTTAATATGAATCAGGTCCGTAATATATTCTGGGGCCATATCATGGACTGCTTTAAAAACTTACAGTAACACCTTATACTGAATCCGATATTTAACCAGAAGCCAATGCAGCTTTTCCAAAACTGGAGTAATATGCTCCCTTTTCTTTGTACTAGTAAGGAGCCTCGCAGCTGCATTCTGGACCAATTGCAATTTTGAAATAAGAGATTGGCTCACTCCCAAATAAAGTGCATTACAGTAGTCCAAACAGGAGGAGATAAATGCATGAATCACTATCTCAAGGTCAGCAACAGACAAAAAGGATTTCATTTTTGCAATAGTCCTCAACTGAAAGAAGCAACAGCTAAGTGGATGATGTATTCAGCAGGTGCCCTTTTATACTTCCGGGCACCCCGCCTATGACGTCATGGGCCAGGTGGACCAATAGATTGGCGTTGTTTCACACATGCTTCTAGTCATGCAGGCTGCATTCCCCAATGTGCTCAATGCGCAGCGTCTCATTCCCTGTTGGGGAATCATGGTTACATGCGTAACCCCAGACGTTTTCTGGTGTTGCATGAACGCGATTGGCTAGCGTCTGCACCAGGGTATTTGCATAAGACTATCTGATTGACTGATGCCTGTGTTGGCGCTTGAAAAGTTGAAAAGTTTTTTCAACAGTTTGTGATTGATTTATAGTTGATTTATAGTTATTTTCAACTTTCAGTGTACTCTCATTATAAAATAACCTATTTTTTGTTTAAAAAAATTGTTAATAATCTATCTATAATCTATCTATCTATAATCTATCTATCTATAATCTATCTATTTGTTTATAATCTATATATAACAGGGGAGACTTGGTGTTGTTTCCAAACAAAAGGAAATATATCAGTATCGGCATCGGTTAACAACCAAAATGAGTAAAAAAAAATATCGGCATATCAGATATCGGCAAAAATCCAATATCATGCATCCCTAATATACGTATGGATGAATCACTCACAATAAGATCATTTTAGAAAATAGATATGGTGAATTTCATGCTGGCTTTTAATATCCTTTATTAAAATATGTGTGCATAAATTTCAAAAGAGACTAAACTTTTTTTATTCACAACTTAAATTTTTTTTTCTATAACACTTATTCATTCACGAATGAAACACCACTACTGTGTGCAGGTTTCAAGCACATCCCTAGTAACGTGCATATACTGCTGTAATATTTATAGTGTGCAGTGTACAGAGCGTAATGTAGTGCGTATGCAACTATGCTAACATCTAAATATATAGACTCAGAGCTAAAAATTTATATTCTCTATAAATGTATAAATGTAAAAATTTATATTTTCTCCCTTCGAACTGAATAGCAGCTTCACCATGTTGTTTCGCTACAGTCGCTCATGTTGGCAAAGTGAGAGAAGTGAATCTAAAAGGATAACACACAGAGAGCTTTGTTAAACAAGGGAACTTTTTGGCAACAACCACACAGCTCCGGCAGATTTAAAGCTCTGAGCTCAAGAGTACATATGGAGCAATGAGCCGACCGCTGCTTGGGGAAAACTACTCAAACTTCACCCAGCTGACAGGAGAACAGACAATGTCAGAGGGTCTGACCAGCTGGAAGATTCTGCACCGCTTAATCTCAGACATATTTGCAGAAAGTCTCTCAAGGTGCTGGGGTATAAAGATCTTAGTGTAAGAGCAGCTAAAAAAAAACCCTGTAGGTGTTCTATTAGTTGAAAAGCATTATCCAATAATAGCTTTGAAGAGTGAAACTATAACTCATTTTCTAGAACTTTTGGATTGCAGGATTTATTTTATACTGTGTGGCAGATAAGAAGTGAAGCTTTCCTCTCTGTGTGCCATATGGACATCAGGCTGTGGCGTTCTGAACCGTAGCCTGCTCCCAAATTAATTAAATCGTTAATTTGTAGCACAAGGGAACATTTGAAACTTGTTTAACTCATGTCACAGTCTGTCGTATTCAAGTTTATTTGAACATGTCTGTCATGATGTCGGCCTAATGCTATCATGCAAGCCTGACATAATGGGTCGTGACAGCCTGTGAAACGCCGTCTTAATAGAGCCGCTTGCGGAAGGTCAGCTGAACCTTTGATGAAACCCTGAGAAACAGAGTTCAAAGGGAAAGGCTTTGATGCCGCGTACGCCTGTAGCTGTATTAAGATTTGTGAAAATAACTACGACGGTATCTAAAGCAAAAATCACAGAGACAAATTAATTAGTTAAATGGATGGGTCCACATCTGAGGTGAAGTCATATTAGAAAATTGTCATTTCTAACCCAGTTTTACAATCGGTGCGTAAATGGACTTCTGTGTTGCAGTTGCAGCTAAAATTAAATAACCGCACAGTAATCACTTTACCCTTTAGAAAATTATTGATCTGGACACAGTCGTCTCTGCCTGACTTGATATCAGAGTCTGATATTCCTATGGGTGCTAATCTAGCATCACCGAAGCCGCTCTCTCCTCACTTCTGAGCAGAAAAGTTGACGGGCCTCAGAGACGAGCAGTTTATTAGCACAGCTTCCACGGCAACTACAAAGGTGGATACTAAAAATACTCAGCAGTGGCTGTACAAAGCGCACACCTCTCCTGCATGCAAGAAATCTGTAAATGATACTTCACAGTGCTGAGGATCTTCTCTGACAATGGAGAGATTCAGGCATGATGGCATGAAGAATGACAACTAGTGGCTTCAAGTGTGTTCGTCACACAATCGCTGATATTGTGGCGGTTTCTACTTTTCTTCTCGACACAAGTTGATATGCGTGCAAGTTGCATGGTGCTCTCTATACTGACCTGGGTGATGCCAACTGCCACCTTCAGAATTACTAGCATACTGCCTGCTGTTTGAGACTATGTGAAAAAGCATTTTGCATTACGCATAATCTAAATATTTCAATGTATGCTGCGTGGTTGTTACATGACTTCACATTATTATTCCACATTTGTGGAAATGTCTTTATAAATATCTTAACTTTTGGCAATTGAATCAGATGAGTCAGGAAAGTATTATTAAAGAGAGACTGATATTGCTTCTTGTTAATTCCTCTCACTGGAAATGAAAGGTCAAGTCAAGTGTATTTAAAGGAATACAGTACTGATCATTTTACCAAATGAACATGAAACTGTTCTGTGCACACAAAAATATACATTCTGTGTATACATTCTTTTTCTAAACATAGCATGCCTTCTGAACACAATATTATTCATGTGTTTTTGCGGTCAGACCATTTTTTGTTTTTGGCCCCAATTTAAGATGTATGATGTCCTTCATTTATGGCTGAATTTATTGTTTAAACACTCTAGATCTGAGCAAGCACCTCTTTACATTCTCGGCATGATTGTTGCTTAGATGACTAATGATTGAGTCAGTACATCCAAACACATCAGAATTGATTGAAATGCATGCAGTATAGTTTGTTTTCCTCATTAGTAAAGTTTGATACATGAAGAAATGGATAGTACTTTTGACATTATACAACTGAAATGACATGCACTTTAATAAGATATCTCTAATCATATCAGTGGCCTATATAAAACTCTTCTATACGGGGGTTTCCCCTTCGGGAACTCGAGCTGCGTCGGAAAACGCTAGGGGAACGCCTTCAGCGATACCAAGCTCTGAATCATATGTGTAATCAGTCGAACGATGGGCGAGACGTCAGCGGCGGGTGACGTCATGACCAGGAAGCTTTAAAAGCACGTGAGGTGCAGCCGGCGCTAGCTTCTTAGGAGTGAAGCAAGCTCTAGTAGGGATGCCGGAAGTATGGCCTTGCGACGCAGCGTCTCGTTCCCTCGGGGAACCATGGTTACATACGTAACCTGGGACGTTCCCCTTCGGGAACTCGAGCTGCGTCGGAAAACGCTAGGGGAACGCCTTCAGCGATACCAAGCTCTGAATCATATGTGTAATCAGTCGAACGATGGGCGAGACGTCAGCGGCGGGTGACGTCATGACCAGGAAGCTTTAAAAGCACGTGAGGTGCAGCCGGCGCTAGCTTCTTAGGAGTGAAGCAAGCTCTAGTAGGGATGCCGGAAGTATGGCCTTGCGACGCAGCGTCTCGTTCCCTCGGGGAACCATGGTTACATACGTAACCTGGGACGTTCCCCTTCGGGAACTCGAGCTGCGTCGGAAAACGCTAGGGGAACGCCTTCAGCGATACCAAGCTCTGAATCATATGTGTAATCAGTCGAACGATGGGCGAGACGTCAGCGGCGGGTGACGTCATGACCAGGAAGCTTTAAAAGCACGTGAGGTGCAGCCGGCGCTAGCTTCTTAGGAGTGAAGCAAGCTCTAGTAGGGATGCCGGAAGTATGGCCTTGCGACGCAGCGTCTCGTTCCCTCGGGGAACCATGGTTACATACGTAACCTGGGACGTTCCCCTTCGGGAACTCGAGCTGCGTCGGAAAACGCTAGGGGAACGCCTTCAGCGATACCAAGCTCTGAATCATATGTGTAATCAGTCGAACGATGGGCGAGACGTCAGCGGCGGGTGACGTCATGACCAGGAAGCTTTAAAAGCACGTGAGGTGCAGCCGGCGCTAGCTTCTTAGGAGTGAAGCAAGCTCTAGTAGGGATGCCGGAAGTATGGCCTTGCGACGCAGCGTCTCGTTCCCTCGGGGAACCATGGTTACATACGTAACCTGGGACGTTCCCCTTCGGGAACTCGAGCTGCGTCGGAAAACGCTAGGGGAACGCCTTCAGCGATACCAAGCTCTGAATCATATGTGTAATCAGTCGAACGATGGGCGAGACGTCAGCGGCGGGTGACGTCATGACCAGGAAGCTTTAAAAGCACGTGAGGTGCAGCCGGCGCTAGCTTCTTAGGAGTGAAGCAAGCTCTAGTAGGGATGCCGGAAGTATGGCCTTGCGACGCAGCGTCTCGTTCCCTCGGGGAACCATGGTTACATACGTAACCTGGGACGTTCCCCTTCGGGAACTCGAGCTGCGTCGGAAAACGCTAGGGGAACGCCTTCAGCGATACCAAGCTCTGAATCATATGTGTAATCAGTCGAACGATGGGCGAGACGTCAGCGGCGGGTGACGTCATGACCAGGAAGCTTTAAAAGCACGTGAGGTGCAGCCGGCGCTAGCTTCTTAGGAGTGAAGCAAGCTCTAGTAGGGATGCCGGAAGTATGGCCTTGCGACGCAGCGTCTCGTTCCCTCGGGGAACCATGGTTACATACGTAACCTGGGACGTTCCCCTTCGGGAACTCGAGCTGCGTCGGAAAACGCTAGGGGAACGCCTTCAGCGATACCAAGCTCTGAATCATATGTGTAATCAGTCGAACGATGGGCGAGACGTCAGCGGCGGGTGACGTCATGACCAGGAAGCTTTAAAAGCACGTGAGGTGCAGCCGGCGCTAGCTTCTTAGGAGTGAAGCAAGCTCTAGTAGGGATGCCGGAAGTATGGCCTTGCGACGCAGCGTCTCGTTCCCTCGGGGAACCATGGTTACATACGTAACCTGGGACGTTCCCCTTCGGGAACTCGAGCTGCGTCGGAAAACGCTAGGGGAACGCCTTCAGCGATACCAAGCTCTGAATCATATGTGTAATCAGTCGAACGATGGGCGAGACGTCAGCGGCGGGTGACGTCATGACCAGGAAGCTTTAAAAGCACGTGAGGTGCAGCCGGCGCTAGCTTCTTAGGAGTGAAGCAAGCTCTAGTAGGGATGCCGGAAGTATGGCCTTGCGACGCAGCGTCTCGTTCCCTCGGGGAACCATGGTTACATACGTAACCTGGGACGTTCCCCTTCGGGAACTCGAGCTGCGTCGGAAAACGCTAGGGGAACGCCTTCAGCGATACCAAGCTCTGAATCATATGTGTAATCAGTCGAACGATGGGCGAGACGTCAGCGGCGGGTGACGTCATGACCAGGAAGCTTTAAAAGCACGTGAGGTGCAGCCGGCGCTAGCTTCTTAGGAGTGAAGCAAGCTCTAGTAGGGATGCCGGAAGTATGGCCTTGCGACGCAGCGTCTCGTTCCCTCGGGGAACCATGGTTACATACGTAACCTGGGACGTTCCCCTTCGGGAACTCGAGCTGCGTCGGAAAACGCTAGGGGAACGCCTTCAGCGATACCAAGCTCTGAATCATATGTGTAATCAGTCGAACGATGGGCGAGACGTCAGCGGCGGGTGACGTCATGACCAGGAAGCTTTAAAAGCACGTGAGGTGCAGCCGGCGCTAGCTTCTTAGGAGTGAAGCAAGCTCTAGTAGGGATGCCGGAAGTATGGCCTTGCGACGCAGCGTCTCGTTCCCTCGGGGAACCATGGTTACATACGTAACCTGGGACGTTCTCTCTCATGGGTCTAAAATTTTTCAAATAACAATATTACTACTACTACTACTAATAAAAGTCATAATTAAAGGTTTTCTTTACACTCTCAGAAATAAAGGTACAGCAGCTGTCACTGGGGTGGTACCTTTTCAAAAGTTACTTATTTGTACCTAAAGGGTCCATTTTGGTACCTTAAAGGTGCATATTGGTACTTAAAGTGTACATAATAGAACCTAATAGTTACAAAAGTGTACCTTTTGAAAAGGCACCGCCCCAGTGACAGCTGTTGTACCTTTATTTCTGAGAGTGTATATAGCACTTTTTCTGTGCTCAAGATGCTGTACAAAAGATAAAAAGTACAACAAAACAATCAAATAGCAACACTTTTGAAGTATAATAGCACCATAACTTATATATCCGAGTTTATGAATGGTAACATTATGATTAGGCCTAATATTATTTCGATTATTGCTAGACACTAATTAAAATGTAAAATGATCATTCATAAAAAAAAATTTAACTACAGTAATTTTTTAAATCGGAATGAACAAATTCACAAAAATGAATCAGATTTCCCAGTATGAGATAGAAAGCGTACATTGTAGAAGAATCCATATGATTACTACCTCAGTTCACTCGACTGTGAAGCTGTGCACGCAAAACAATGAGACAAAAATAGCGATGTAGCATTTGTCACACTCCTTGATGGAAAAAAAGAAGCTTGTTACTGGGAATATAATATTTTCAAAACAGCTGAACTACTGGCATGTTACAAAAAATGCAGTTAAAGTAAGTATCATTGGCACTTTAATTACAGTAGTTACTACCAACACTGGTGTCAAACATACTGTATAACAAATGACATAATATTCAATGTCTGTAATACGGAAATAAATTACCTAAAGAATGTAAAACAACAGTGGTTGAAAGACATAAAAATATTGGAAAATGCACAAGTGAATAGAAACAGAATTCCTGCTGTGGAATGCCTTTTTTGTGCCATCTCTCTTATATTCCAGTGATATCATCCTTATCATAGCAGACAAGCTGCCTTAGCATACATATTGTGCCTCCATTCAGAGTCTCTGGGGAGAGCAAACATGTATGTTAAAAATACATCACCTCAATCTGAATCAGTCTATGGCCTCATGTCGAGACTCCTGGATCTAGAGGAAGTAGAGTAATCCTCTTAACATACAGGCAGTGACACTGATGAGCTCAGAAACATTTTCAACACAGGCCAGTTCTGTACATAAATTACAGGGAAAGGGTGGTGCTATTTTGCTAAGGTGAATAAAAGTGATTTATAATTTGTTTTAAAATCTCACATTCATCACTGCAGGAATGTTCATCTGAGGGGAAAAAAGCAGATGTATAATCTCTATCAATATTCAGAGTGGGTATGTCAGAGTAACAGATTAATGTTTTGCTACTTGAACAAGAAAAACAAATCAATTGTGACGCTGAAGCATAATAAAGTGAGTGGGGGAGACACCAAAAATTAATCAACAATATTGATTGTCTAAAAGCCATTTCACATTCACAGCAACACACAGGCAGACAGTCTTTCACATCAAAAGGTTTTAATGAATGTCTTGCCTTATGAATTTAAAGTATATTTAAATTATATTGTAATAATTATATACATATTATAATTAATAAACAATTATAAATATTTAAATAATGTTTAATTAATACTTTGCCTTAATTTAGTTTAAGTATAATAAAATTATACTACAATAGTTACATAAATATTATTTAAATTATCAAAATAAATACATTTTTAATGAACCTCTTGCCTTATGTTAAAGTATATTTAAATTATAATAAATAAATGTGTTAGAATGAATTTACGTTATAATAGTCTATTACTGTTTATTTTGTGAGAACATCATATTCCTTCCTCAATTGGACAAGCAAGATGTCTAAGGGTATATTTTAAATTGCTTTTATTTTTAATCAACATTTCCAAGTATTCCCATTTCCATGTTCTCGGGGGTTTTGTCAGCAATTATAGAGGTGAAACTGGTGTGGAGAAACCCCAACACATCCGCGTCCTCTAAGGATGAGTTGTGTACTGCATGCACTAGTTTTGTCATTGTTTAATATCCATACACCATGAGCAAAGCCAGCATAGGAAACATGCCAGCTGCCATGTTCCTCTGGAAAACCCTAAATCCTTTCAAGTGGTTTAAAATTCAAATTGCACCAAATCATTCATTACATGCGCGTGATTCAGTGAATACTCCCAGAAAGCATTTTAGAGGCGAATGAGACAAATGTGATGTAAGACGCAGTAACCCAATACAAAGCTAAACGATTTGTATGTGTTCTGTTTACTGAACATTGTCACATTATTTTGTGGATTCCGTAGCATGTTTCACAGAGTTCCGCCTCAGCTATCTAAATTATGCATGGCAAAATGAAATAAATAAAATCTTCCTTTTTTTAACAAACCATTAAAAATCAGAAATTGCACCAGCAGAGTGCAAGTCAAACTTACTCAGAACTCAACTCCTATCATATGTTACCAATTAATAACATATGTGCTCGTAAGTAAACCTACCCATCTCTGCTGGGATCTATCCTGTAACAATTTACTGGCTGTTATTCAGACTTCTTACCATGAGTCCAGGGTTAAAAGCGTCCTTTTCCTCTGAGGCAGCAGGGATTTTTATCGTTTTTGCATCAACAGGGACTATATGATAGCATCTCCCCCGGAGCTCTGCCCTATCTTAGTTCATCTCATCCATCTACCACTGAAGGGAGTGCTGATCCTCTCGGCTGGAGCGTTTGGAGGTGTTCATGCACAGCTGTGGATAATGGAATATTTGTACCTCCCAAAGACAAACATACTGACCACAGACATATACATTGCAATAATACCCCCTGGGCAAAACAGCAAAAAAACAAACACTTAAAGAGCTTTCAACAAACACTAAGAGGTTCTTGTACCATCCATCAGTGACAAATGTACTGCTGTCAGATTTAACTTCTTTTTATTGTTAATGTCTCTCTCAAGGTGCAATGTCTTTCTTCTTAGATTATGATGGATCAATATCAGTTGAGATTTATGTTTAGTGATGTCTAAATGTACTTTTTGTTGTGAAAGGGCTCTGTAATTGCTGGGTTCCTGTGTGTCTGCTGTAGGAGCAGAGGCCCTGTGCTGTCTTTAAAATGCCTCTCATTGATGCAAGATCTAAATACTTCATGTAGCCTATATATAATCATGGTTAGTTTTCATCCCGTGCCAACAAGACTGCTCTGGTATCCATTCAAAGGACTGGCAGCTGTTTCAATAAATAAATATTTCAGGACTTTGGTGATTTATAAATCAATAATTAATTATGGTTGATAACCAATAAATCACTAATGTTGAAATTTGATATCATTTTGTCTTAAATTAAAAATAACATTTTATAAACAAACCATTTTAAAGGCTACAAGTGAATTTAGATTTTGACATTTGTTAAAGATTACATCCAATGGTAGTAACAAACAAATAGTATATTTCATACTTAAGTTCAGTTGCTGTCTTAATTTTTTTTAAGTGAAGTATAATCAACTTGGTTGTGTAAGTCATTTCAATTTAAAGGTGCCATAGAATGGAAAACTGTATTTACCTTGGCATAGTTGAATAATAACACGTGCGATCGCAAATCTCGAAAGTGAAAGTAAAATGCGACCGTGCATTCGAAAGCCGTTTCAATGCCCCGCATATTAATAGCGGCTCCCTGATGCCCACATTTTATATACAGTATAATTACCCAACGATATAACTGCGAGAGAATGTGTTGAAATATATATTTTCCCTGTGTCCCCTGTTGTGTGAGCTACTAAAATGAGCCGCACTGTGAAACAGCCAATCAGAGCAGAGCTCAACATTGTATTAAACTGACTTTAAAAAAAAAAAAGTTGTTATTTTGTTTATAAAGTTGTCACCAAAACTTATTTTGGTGAGTTAATGTAAAAACATAAGCTGCCATGACATACTGATCATATCATTTTTACAGTGTTTTTTTTAAAGTTTCACTTTACAGGTACCTAACAGGATACAGTACTTCACCCAAAATAAATAAATACTGGCTTATTTAATAAAAAAAATAAAATAAAATACATGACTTGCGTTGCATTGACAAAAAAATAGACATTTATCAAAATATTTTCTTTTATGCTCAGCTTAAAGTAAATCATACAGGTTTGGAACAACATGAGGTTGTGTAAAAGATTGTGAGAAAAGACAGAATTTTAATTTTTTTGTTCTTTGAAGTCAGTGTTCAACAACAGCAAAGGTAATCTAAGTGTTAAAAAAAAGGGTAAATGAATTAAATATTAAAAATAAGTGTGCATGTATATAACAGGGTGTCCGCGGGTCCTTAAAAAGTCTTAAAATGTCTTAAATATCGTTTTCCTAATATAAGGCCTTAAAAAGTCTTAAAATGTCTTAAATTCGGATTCGATGGGTCTTAATTATTTTTGGTCTCATTACCGCTAAAATATCTTCAGTCTGACGGACCTAATGACTTTACAATCATTGGACAGACCGAAGATTTTTTTCTTCCCGCGGTAAATTACTGCGTCATCAGAGAGAATTGCAGTAAATTAGCAGAATACAGAATACAAGCTCGCGCTGCTGAGGCTCACTCTGTTTGTCTCGAGACTTCAGGTTATTTGCAGTGTAAATGATTTAATCTGACTGGTAGCAGCCCTATAATGTATATTGAACTTATTGATAAATTGTAATAATTTGACATGTAAGATGATGCACACATCTAAAAAGGTTAAAAAAAGGCCTTTGTAAAGGTAAATATGCAGATTTAAGTATGTAAAAGCTGATAGAACACTGATGAAAATATTGCTTCAGAATAAATTGTTTACTCCACCAAAAATCTCAGTGATGCAGTTATTTTGCGGGGATATTTTGTATGGAATATTGTCTGCTGATTTCTTTTTAATTTATACACATTAAATATTACATATATGTATGTAATAAAATTAGTATTTCCATTACAGGTTTAGGTCTTAAATTTCATATAAGGTGGCATTAAAAAGGTCTTAAAAAGTCTTAAATTTAACTTGTTCAAGTCTGCAGAAACCCTGTATAAGCAGGATCGATAACCAGTATGGTGCAGAGATACTGAACAACCTACAAAAATCTAAAACAACCTTAATCTATCAGCTTGCTAAATGTACAATATTCTGGGTCAGTGCTATAGGGTAATGCCACTAGAAATCTTTTCAATGAATGGTAATGAAGTGTGGGTAAAGATCAGAGCTGGAAACCCAGATTGAAACTGAAGAGAAAGTGAAACGTGATCTGTGGAATGGTTGGGTTTCTGTATTACCATTGTGCCCATGTGCAATGCACTTAACCCCAGGTTTCTCCAGGGGCTGTGCTCCTATCAAGTGTACTGTAAATTGCATTGGATAAAAAGCATCTGCACATAATCTAATAATATCGTTTCTATATTGCCGACAGCTAACAAAGAGTCTAGAACCAAGAGTGGAGAAATTCTGTAAATATGCAAATAAAGGAGCTTTGTATAGTAGTCATGTTGTAACCCAAGCAGCACACTAAGTCGAACAGTCGTGGTATTCGAGTCCCAGAAGAGGATATGACAGAGAGGAATATATCAAGTGACAGGAAGTGAGAAAATAACTATATTAAAGATGAAAGAGCTCCAACTGCATGTCTTTTCAAGCTCTGTGTGCCTGCCCTTAAATGAAACACCACAAGCTATGAATATAGCATGTATATGTGAGTCAATAAAATGAATTGACTGGAGAGTAAAAGCACTTAGAAGAATTCAATATGCAAGATGATCAACTATGTGCACTACAGTGGCACATATTATTTCACAACCCAATTCAAATAGCACTTACATTATGATCTTTCACTTCTCTTCATCAGAAGTAAAATAAATACAGTGAAGCTATGGAATTTATGTACCGCAAAAAAAAACATTTCTCTTATAGGCTATTTTTATTCTGTTTGCCAGTAATCATATCTAAACATTGTTTAAACAAGATGGATTACACAGCTCTGAAATACCTGATTCTGATTGGTCATTCACAGCATGATTTAGGGGTCCAATATTTATATATAATCTATATATAAAAAGTCAACTAAAATTTATATTCCATGTCCATGTATTTATCTATTTTGTAAGTAAGAATTCAGTAAATAACCCCCTTTTGGGGATATAAAACCCCACTGCTTCTCATTACCTTGACTGTACATTATCCCGTTTTACGTAAGGTACAATTGTGTAAGATTATAATTTGTTTCAGAGAACATTGAAGGAAAAACATTGTTTTTATCCCACTGGCATTTTTTCCGCTTGTTTCAAGCATAAACCTCACTACAACAATTTGCCAGTGGAGCTCTTAATTCAACACATATTCTCTGTAAACAAGCATTATCATATGCAATTTTCCTTCAAGTAAATTAATCTTGTTTTAAAGATGCTTAGATATTGTATTGGAAAACAAGCCAAAAATACTGAAATGGTTTGTCACAGACTGATGTTTTTTTTTCTCCAATTCGGTCCAGTTGACTAGTTCTAACATACCAAATGGTAATTGTGGAAACCTGTGTCAGTACAAAAATAGCAGCACTCATAAGCGCAGAGCAAATCAGCCCTTTATGAATATACTGTGAGCTGTGGCACCTATTACACCAGGCAGCTAAGTAAAGCGGCAATTACCTGACATCCCCAAGAGATCTGGAAAAATGCCCACTTGTGAACGTGGCACAACAAATTCATTTCATGATTGTCATTGTATCTGTTCATACAACAATTACCACTACGTTAATGAAATCATCATCACTAAATGATCTCAACGGGCACAACTGCTACACTGATGGGGGACTTGTGGCATATGCCTGATGGCAATAAATTCTCCAGCAAAAACATGCTTGGGGAAAGAAAAGATATACTTTGCCTGCTTATGCAACAATATGTGTCTACTGATGTACCTAAAGTGAAGTGGGACGGTACTCACAGGAACAGAGTACCAGTGATTTCTGGGCTACTCTGTTCAGTAACGGTAATTATTCTTAGATACCACCAGCTCTCATAAACTGTCGACACTCTCTTCTGTTCTTGCTTGACAAGACGGTCCTGCCCTCTTGATCCCACTAGACAAAGACTGTTAGTCACTCAAGCCAGAGATTGAACTTTCATCGCTGAAGTTGGTGCATATTGTAGCTTAATCTAGGGAAGCTCTATCTATTCACAGACTGAAGGTAATGAATAGTGGCCTATATATTAAACTATTATGGTCAATCGATATGGATTTTTGATGGCCAATGCCGGTATCTTACAGAGCAAGGTGGTCGAAGGCCAATATATTTAATATCACAGCAGATTATTTAAAGACACACACTGCTAAATTTGAAAAAGTCATTTAAACTTGATAGAAAAAAAACAGTCAAATAAATATATTCATACTTTAGATATCGACTTTGCTTTTAAATATCTATCTGTATGTATGTATGCATGTATGTATGTCTTTAGTATAAATAATGAAATAATATTTTCCACTCAAGCTCTGCGTACAGCCATGTAGTGAGGAAGATTGATTGTACAAATATCTGTTGAGTGGTTACTGCGACTAGAATATGATTTTGTGGAATATCTACTTGAAATGTCATTTCATTAAGCGCAGAGGCAGCTCTTCTCGTGATTTTCAATACAGCATCTAGGATTTGGGGCTTAATAGATGATAAAAAAGCCAGTGACATAAGCAGAGGTCACAGGAGACAGATGGTGCAGTAATGGGGGAGATAGAGAGAGAAAGACACAAGGAATCAGATGGCACCGTGTTCAGGACTGAGTGCCTTCCTTGGTATTGACAGCAGATCAATGCCTGTGGTCGTGTATGGAGGGTATGTGCGGATATAAACAATACAGCCAAATGCTGTGGTGAAGGTGACTGTTTGAAGATGACCCTGATTCTGCTGGAAAGCATCCCCCTCCTGTGCCCTTGTGCTCAGCGAGCATGAGATATCACATTCAAACACAGAAAGGAGGCGTCAGCCTTCAATCCCGCGACAAAATCAAGAGGAGGAGAGAAAGAGAAATCAATGCAAGACAACCTGGAAGAAAACAGGAAGCTACTCACCACCCTCCTGTGCCCTTGTGCTCAGCGAGCATGAGATATCACATTCAAACACAGAAAGGAGGCGTCAGCCTTCAATCTCGCGACAAAATCAAGAGGAGGAGAGAAAGAGAAATCAATGCAAGACAACCTGGAAGAAAACAGGAAGCTACTCACTATCTCTCCCTGATGCAACCAATACCTAAAGTGATAGCCAGTGCTTGGGCTGCAGTCCCAGGCTCAGACAGACTGATCAATGCCTGGTGTCCCGCATTAACTCCAGGACCCACGTTTCTTCTGCCAGACTGAACACGATACTCTGTGGTCAAAGAGTTTCATCTTACAATTCATCTCGCAACAATGAAAATGTTTGATCGGGAGAATCCATCTCCGGTCTAGACTTGGGTATCCACAGAAACTTTTTCCCACAGAGGGGTTCTTGACGGTTCCTTTCAGTCCATTTACTACAAGAAAAATGTGCTGATTTTTCACGGTTCAGTAATCATGGTTGTGGCATGGTTTGTTAAATGCTTGGTGCACTGCTATTAGGCGTACACAGATTTTAAAAAATTGTACCAATAACCAATTTTTATTATATATATATAAGTCAATGAAACAACTAGCAACAGAACTCGGTCACAACTTTATTTTAAGGTCCAATTCTTGCTATTAACAAACCATTAGCTACGTCTTTTGCCTCAATAAACTACTAATTTGCTGTGTATTAATACCTAGTAAGTAGTGATGTTACGTTCTGTGCCGAGGCTTCGGAGCTTGTGTCGAGAAATCCCGGCTGTTTTCAGTGAAGCGCGCATCAAGGTTTGTATTGCTTTAGAGCAATGACGTAATTGATGACGTCCGAAGCCTCGCTTAGCCAGACTGGTTCAGGAAGCGGTTCAAATCTTGTAAATTTACAGTCCTCTGCCCTGTTAAACTCAGCCACTTTCCAGTTTTAGACTAATAATATTGGCCCTCCTGCCTATTATGAGCAAAGACTTGATTTACACACATTTGATAGCCCCATTCATTTCAAGCCAATACGTTTATTTAGGTATTGGGTAGGATTAGGGATGTAGAATATGGTCATACAGAATGTGTTTTATAAGTACTAATAAACAGACAATGTGTTATTAATAGGCATGCTAATATATATAGAATCCCTATACTAAAGTGTTACCCAGAATGCTTCTTGGGAATTCTGTAATCAAATCTGTCACTCATGCTTATGAGGGGCGGGGGATGTTTGACTCAAGCCCCTGCCCCTTTAATCACCAACGCTAAAGTGCACTTTGGATCCTAAACCCCGAAACTTGATTTCTACCAAAGACTATAGATATACAAACATGGTTCACTCCTATTACTTATGATTGGGATAAACTACAGTCATGGCCAAAAGTTTTGTCAGTGACATATTTTGTGTTTTGCAAAGTTTGCTGCTTAAGCTGTTGTGGTGTTTATTTACATTGTTTCTAGATTAGTGTGTAGAATCATCAGATGCATTTTAAATAATTGCTAAAAGCTTCATTGGCCAAAAAATTTTCAAATTATTTTCTCTGATGAAGCTCCCTTCCGACTGTTTGGGACATCTGGAAAATCGATTGTTCGGAGAAGAAAAGGTGAACGCTACCATGAGTCCTGTGTTGTGCCAACAGTGAAGCATCCTGAGACCATCCATGTGTGGGGTTGCTTTTCAACCAAGGGAGTGGGCTCTCTCATAATTCTGCCCAAAAACACTGGCATGAATAAAGAATGGTATCAAAACGTCCAGCAAACGCAACTTCTTCCAAATGATCCATGAGCAATTTGGTGATGATCCGTTTTTCCAGCATGATGGTGCCATCAGTCAGGATTTGACCCAGAAGCTAATATTCAGCCTGCCAGAGCGAATTGTAGAGGTTATGAAGAACAAGGGTCAACACTGTAAATATTGACTCATTATATATTTTTTTGCCAATAAAAGCCTTTAAAACTTATGATATGCGTATCATTGTTTTTCAGTATACCATAGAAACATGTGGGGAAATAATCTACAACTACTGAAGCAGCAAACTTTGCAAAACACAAAATTTATGTCACTGCCAAAACTTTTGGCCATGACTGTACAACGTGCAATATGGCGGAATCGCTGATTGGTAAGTCATTGCGTCACTGCAGTGACCATAGAAACATGAGACTTTAAAAAATTAGCTTTTCTAACTCTATTTGAGCATAAGGAAAAGCATTTATGGGGTAGTTAATTTTTAGATTTTGTAGCTGATTTGAAATGTGTAATTTAATTGTGAGTTCAGCAATGCAGTTTTTTTAGATTTCAGGATTACCCCATTCATTAAGGGTGTTTTCACACTTGGTCCTTTTCAAGGGTCTGAGTGTGGTTCGCGTGATTTTTGGCCCATATGTGAACACTCCAAACGATCTCAGACCCCTCAGTAGCGAACTGAACTGAGACCATCTCTGGAGGTGGTCTGAGTACGGTTCGCTTTCGGCTAAAGGTACGGTTTGCTAAAAACGTGCATTGTGAACACAAATCGGCCCGGGCTCACTTGATTTTTCCATTTGCAAATTCCAATGTAGTTTGGCCATCAGTTGTTTCCGTACAAATCAGCTGTTCATAGTGGCTGCTTCTTCTGGCAGATCTCTACAAATTGTTTGCTCACAATGTACACTCGTTTATTTTAATTTCAACTTCTTCCAAACTGTGTAAGAGAGATACGGCTGTGCGCCTTGCCAGTTTAAACTTTTTGATATAGCCTAGGCTACGAGTGCGCACATCCCAGAGGGGTCTAAACTACACTCTCTTTAGCATTTAATGTTTCAACTGTCAAAAACGCCCATGGTTCACATAAACACTGTTGGTTTTGTCTCAATCGAATGTAAACATCTTGGAAAGAAATCGCATGTGTATCAACTGATCTGTGCAGTATGTAGTTCTAGTACAGCAGCCTAATATGAGAATCAGTAGAATCTATTATTCATACGATTAATAATAAGCATGTAAAAAAAAATATCTTTCATTTGATTAGTACATTTCTTACTTAAATGCATTTAAGGATACCTGTACTGTACCTGAAAATTTTAAAGCAGTTTATTATATTTTATTTTATTTTATTTGTCCAATTTAATTTTTCTCAATGTCTCAATGTTTTTCTCAATCTCAATGTCAGCATGCCTTTTCCGCTGGTCCTTAAAAAGTCTTACATTTAATTGTATCAAATTTAAGGCCATAAAAAGTACAATGGGGACGGAAAGACAATTGCCATATAGCTTAATGTGATGATTAAAATGAAAAAGGCTATGATTTCATTGGATGAATATGAGCGTCGCATGTTTCAAAGTCTATCTTTATGCAGTTCTGAAAGTGCACCTGCTGGCAGAGAATGAATTTGCATTTTTTAACAGCCCTTCTCCTAGTTTAAAATAATAATTTATATTAAACCATTCATATAATAACTGATACATTTGATTTTTGACTCTTTTCTTAAAAATGGTTTGAAATTTGAAAGGCTGAAATTTGACATTTTATTTCATTTATAAACAACATTCTTAAAAACATTCTTTAAAAGTCTTAAATTTGAGCTTAAAAATCCTGCAGAAACCCTGTGTGCTATAAAATAAACATGATGA
>NW_015638582.1:729837-743152 GCF_001515625.1 Sinocyclocheilus rhinocerous
GCGTTATTTAAGAGTTAAGACTAATAATGTTAATGTACTTACAGTCGGGTTCTTTTGCGAACGTTTTTCTGCATCTGCTTTAGATGGGTGGCTTGCTTGCCGCAACTGCTTGCTTTCAGATTTGTATGACAACGATTATGTGTTCACACAAAATACATCCTTGAAACCTTTTCACTTGTTATTTCGGTTTATGACCTTCCTTGGATAATTTGTGAGTACACTGTGTAAATTAAATTCCCCGTATAGTTCGGCAATAAAAAGACAACGTGATTTTGTTTTTATTTACTATGGGAAAATTACATGGACACAAGTCATATTTTTTATATTAAATCTTTTTACTAGACATGGCAAGTTTCACATCCATAAAGGCAAGTGGTCTGAAAAGAAACTCGTTATCCAGTTCAAGAATAAAATGGCTTAATATTGAAACAATACAAAAAGGACAGTTCTACAGAACTTTGGACTTCTACAATTACTTAAATTCCTCCATTCAATTTCGCTTTAACTACATGTATACTGTGTTTTTACTTTGTCAATTATTATTGATTAATCTATGATCGACCGCATTTTATTTTCGTTATAGGCTACGCAATGTGATCTTTAAAAAAAGTTATAACCTACGTTTTATATTCATTTACACAAATGCTGGCATGTTTTTAACTGTAAAAGCTTTTTATATACACTTAATATATTTAATATTTATTTCTGAATTACATTAAATAATAAAACAGAAAATTATAGACCCCATTTTATTGATACTTAAATAGTACAAGCTTATGTTGAACTATTCTTTTACATACAGGCGCTGTATTAAGCAGGACATAAATTACTGAATGAAAAGGCTTTCTGTTACCACATGTAAATGTCTAAAACGTTTGTTTATTTGAGAAATATATCTAACTGAAATAAAGACAGCAAACAGTGCGCGAGAGTCACGGGAATCAGTGACTTCAGTGCTCCGTTTTCAACTCCTCCCTCGACTTCAAGCGGCAAATCTCGCCGATCGGTATTCGGTAAGTTCGTTTGACATGCCAGACGCCTCTCCCTGAATGAGGACAAGAATAGACCGCAGCAGTCATCCTCTAATCGTATTTGTGGCAGTTGTACAAGCGTCTGGGTAAACTCCATGCTGGCAGCAATAGTACTTTACTATGCTGGCGGAAGTAAGAATACCCTGCTTCGTGTCAGAACAGAAGTTGCGTGACGTCATGTGAAAAGGGCCTATTACTGCTTAAGTGGACTTTCAGGAACTACGATAGTGTGAACACAAAGAAAACTGGATCCTTTTTCATTTTGTCCACCTCTTAGTCCACTTAAAGGGGTCTGGGTTCGGTTCTTTTAAAGAGGACTCAAGTGTGAAAACACCCTTAGATAGGACTTGGATGCCCGAAATAGTTGGCCGGAGGCATTGCAAATATAGCCACCGAGTGAACAGACTTTCCTTGAAAAGGACTTTCTACCGAGTGGATCCTTCTGACTTTCATTGTATGGACAAAAATGTTCTTCAAAAGCCGTTTGTGTTCCACAGACTGTTTGTACCAGTGCAGCACAGTCTTGCTACTGTTACTCATATGTTCTTTTGGACACTTTATAATTCATACACATTTAATATTTATGTTTTCAGAAGTGTCATCAGACCTCAGATGAACTGCATTTGAAACCATGGGTAGCAAACCAAGACTTGTATTAAACAAAACAATTCATATGGATTTCTTTTACAATGTCTTTATTAACAGTTTGAAGCATTATAGTTTTGCTGGAATTGACTTTCAGTGGAGAGACAGAAATTTCTCAGGTTTCAGTAAAAATATCATACAGATTTGGAATGACAAAGGTAAGTAAACAATGACAGAATTTTTGGATAAACTAACCCTTTGAAGATACAATAGCCTCTTCCTCTTTATTCAGAGGAAGAAATAGTCAGACCTTTACTATTATTACAAGTTCTGTCATGACAACTCTCGGAGGGATTGGCATGGTAATGTACATGATAATGTTAATGTATTTGGTCTTGGCGGAATAGATCTGCTACGCTGCTGCTGCTGCGGCAGAGCAAGTACCGAGACTTGCTACTGCCAATACATCCACAACATGCTGCTGTAAGCATGTAAGAAATACTGCTGCTGCACACATAACATACGTGGAGGGTTTCTGAAGTGCGCTGCAAAACTGTTACAGCAAACAAAATCCAGGTATTTGAATATTAAGCAGTAAGCTCATTGGCTACCGATACAGAAGAGAACCAATCAGCTGCCATGTGACAATGATGTCGTCTGGTCAGATTGAGCTAGACCTATCGGACTGCACCATCTAGAGTTTCATGCCAGAACTCTGTATTTCACTCCACAAGAAAACGAGCAGAAAAAAGCATAGAATATCTTGATGACAGATGACATTTTGGAAGCACCCCTAAACACAGGCTAATAATTATTCTTAGGCCTATAGATTCTTGGCTTTTTTTCTCAAGAACTAAATAATTCTCCTTACATTAGCAATGGATATCACAGCACAACTGTCAAACTCTTTATAAATATTCGAAAGAGAAACAATGGGTTCAAATTGAACATCTAACTCAGCTGTGCCAAAGGCACGCCCAGGCCACACAGTCATTGGCATGTAAAGTGGCTGCAGACTTGGTGGCAGCGACCCATCCTTGGTAATGGAGGAAGAAACAGCCAGCCAGTGTGCACTAGACAGATGGTTCTCCTCCCAGAATACATCTAATTTAATGATCTCATTCTAGTGGGTGTCATGCTCTCCAGCTTTGCTGTTGCTGGCAATTCTCAGCCTGAGTGGAATCATCTATGTATCATATAATTATAACGACCTGCGTCCGGCCCCGCGTTGTCACGCTGGATCTCATGAAAGTAAATGGAGCTTTATTCCGATAATGCTAGAGTGAACATATTCCTCGTCTCCCTCGTCGCCGAGCACTAAAATGTTTTGCCCGTGGTTAACCATCATAAAAATAGAAGAATAAAGTATGGGATGAGGAAAAATAATAGCTTGATACACTTATGTAGCTCCCTTCTTAAACAAAGTAATTACACACTCCAGTCGGCATGCTGTTGAAATGACACAGAGTACATATCTCTCCATAATACATATTTGCATAGAGAAAATATCATCGGCCATCAACAAAGGTGGACACGGCAGGGCTTTTAAGTCCTGTTTGCTCAAGAAATGCTATTTGCAGTCTTTTCCGACCGCCAAGATACCTCCCCCACCCCAGCCCCACCGTCCTCTCCTGCAAAATGCCTCAGACTTCCTATTTGTCTTGGTAATAGGTCTAGGTAAAGCTTTTACTCTCCACACAAATTACCACTATAATATGCTCTGTTAATCTATCTAGTCAGGCCTCAAATTTAAAAAGGGACATTTCGCTGAATGGAGGAATTTTCAATTGCAGGCAGATATTAGATTATTCTCTTCTTGATGGCCTAATATGCTCTTTTTTTTCCATTCGGATTTTGGCTCAGTAATGGGCTTGTGTGGATATTTCATTCACTACACTCTATGCAGCTGACTGCTGAATAGGCAGGAAATGGATGTGATTTTATGGCAATTGACAGAATCAATAATCTCCATTTGTGGCTGCGCATTGTTGTGGTACGTCTTACTGCAAATGAAACCTTTATGAGAAGACAACTGAATAATAGCTGCTTTCTCAAAAGCAGCACTATAAAACCTCTTTTTAACCTTCTTTCGACATGCGGCAAGTTTCACAAGCACACTTTATATCATGCAAATAGATATATCAAGAGGCTTCTACAAAACTGCATTCATTTACATATGTATTCATGCT
Source organism: Sinocyclocheilus rhinocerous (assembly GCF_001515625.1). Taxonomy (NCBI): domain Eukaryota; kingdom Metazoa; phylum Chordata; class Actinopteri; order Cypriniformes; family Cyprinidae; genus Sinocyclocheilus; species Sinocyclocheilus rhinocerous. Next base: position 733,643 of record NW_015638582.1, read on the forward strand.
AGAGAGGGAAATTTTTGCCCATTTGCATTGCGTGTATACCATTCTGTTTCATCCCTAATTCTTCAAATCCCTTCATAAACAGGATACTTGTAACTCCTAATCCACATCGTACAGGAATCCCAGCAAAGAGCACTAATCTTAAATGCAACAAAGGCTGACTACAAAGCCCTTTCATACTGCAAGCACTGCATTAGTCTTTCAGTACATGTCGTGGACAAAATGCCTTTTAATGTACACCACCTTTTAAAAGTTTAGGGTCAGTGGGATTTCTTAAAATGTTTTTAAAAGAAGCTCACCGTGGCTGCATTTATGTGATTAAAAATACAGCAAACCCGTAATATTGTAAAATATTATTACAATTTCAAACTGTTTTCTATTTGAACCTATTTAACTATTTTATTTTTTTCTATGATTGCAAAGCTGAATTTTCAGCATCATTACTCCAGTCTTCAGAGTCACATGATCCTTCAGAAATCAATCTAATATGCTGACTTGCTGCTCAATAAACATTTCCTTTTATTATTAATGTTGAACACAATTGTGCTGCTTAATATTTTTTGTAAAAATCGTGACAATTTTATTAGGCTTCTTTGATGAATATAAAGTTCAAATACACAGAATTTATTAGAAATATAATTTTTTGTAACACTTTAAATGTCTTTACAGTCACTTTTAAATTTAATGTGTCTTTGCTGAATAAAATTAATTTAAAAAAAAGTTTACATATCCCCAGCTTTACTGGTAAAATAACGAACCTAACTGGTACAGAATTTGTAGAAATATAATGAGCAAAACAAAGTGGGCCTCATTTATCAATCTAACGTAGAAACGAGCGCAGATCCGTGCGCACACATCAACTTACAACAGAGTTCACGTGTGATTCATGAAACATTCGTATGCCGCCAATCTCATCGTACGAATGATCGCACGTTGATAAATGTGGCGGCAGAAAACTATCGTCATTTGAATATCAGACCCCTAAAAACACCCTGGTTTAGAAGCCTCGCCCCTAGAGTTTACGACACGGAGAAACGAAACCCGGCCAAAATAGGAAGTAATCTCATGAAAGAGAAATTGATCTTACTCCAAAAACACCCGTTTAACCTTGTAATTGCAAACAATTAGCCTATTTAGTTCCCCTCACTCTACAACAAATATTTAAAATGTAACGGTATTTAGAACAGAACAAGAATGAAAATGAAAGAAGTAGTTATAAAAATTAAAGATAAAGAAAATAAATAAAATTCATTAAGAGTGTCACAAAAACGAGCGTAGCCTATACTTGTTGCAGAGTGCTTTTTTTCCTTTTGTTAATCTGTTAATTATATTATAGCCTATTATATATTTCATGTGATCCTATTTATTTTATTCCTTTTATACACTTAATTTCTGTTTTTCTCCTTTCACAGAAGCGCTGCAGGTGCATGATGCGACGATTGAATCCTCGTGGTCTTGTTTACACTGCTATCCGCACATATAAAGCTAAAGCCCTGTATAAAACCCCAAAAAAAACAATCATTCTACAATTCTCCACCGTATTTATTATGCTGCGCGCAAATTAAGGTAAACTCAAAAACTTGCGTACACGAGCTGAGACCAGACGTGAGATTTGATCGTAGCCACCTCTCACTATTTAGGCTTTAACACCACCAACTTCCAAGTAATATCACTGTGTTTTTGTGTCATTTGAAGGACCCAGAACCCCAGGAGAAATTCCATTGACATTTAAAAGGGAAACTTTTTAAAAATCCATATAATCATGTGTGGTTATATACAGCGAATAACCCATACACTGCAAAGTCAGATATGCTGCTCCAGTGTGGTGTGTAATATATGCAGGGGTTACACAGAGGCAGCTATAGAGCTAAATAGGAAATGATGGTGGTACTGTGGAACATCAATCAGCGTTCCTTCGCCAAGAGTGCAGATGCTGCATCTTCGGTGTGGCCGACTACAGTGATGAGAACAACTTTTGTGCTGAGAGCTGACAGGTAAGACTGAGCTCATGCAACAGTGTCAGGAGAGAGAGGGAGAGAGAACAAGTGACAGAAACAAAGACTGAGGGCCCGTGAAAGACTGTCTCTGTACATAATCAGGGCGCTTCATTTCCAGCACTTTGCTGGCGAGACGCATGAAGCTGTCAGGAATCTTTACAAATAAGAGTGCGTTCCGAATCAAGATCGGACCACTTGGGCCCCTGGGCCCTCAGGACTGAAGGAGGGGGAAAAGAAAGATAGTCAGCGCAAAGAACAAGTCAGAACAGACAGGCAATGCCGCAGCAGGGTGAATTGGAAGCGAGGTAGCTCCTGGACACACTTTCAGGCTTCTAAGAGGCAGTTTTTATTCTATATTGATTTTCAAATGCTTTTCTTGCTGTCTTGTTATCCGAGTTCCAAACAATAGGGCGTTTTACCCAGAGACCACCAGGGTAAGATCAGCTCGCTCTCTGGTTTGAAATGCACCGGGCCTTATAGATCTCACCGATCTATGCTTCACAACACAGATGATCTGCAACACCAGTCTGTTCACTCGTGCTAAGTGAAGTGTTATAGGCATTTTGAGGTATCGATGAAACACGTAAAAATGTGAATAATTTTTCCAGCAGAATCCAATATTAAAGCACACAGATCTATTGGCATCAGGCTTTTCCTCAAGTACAAAAAGATTGAGTCGTAATCTGAAATGTGCATGAATTATTTTGCTTCATTAACCTCCTATCTTGACTCAGACAGAGTGATGTTCGGCGGATCACCATTTTCACTAGACAACAGAGAACATGCTCTTCCACCAGCTTGTTCCCAGGGGGTAAAGAGCCAGATACCCTACTGTTTGATCATAGTTAAGATGTCATCCAGACTGTAAAGCAGTCTGATCCATTACACTTCCTCCAGATATAAAACAGCCTGATGAAATACTTCATGTCTGTGCCTTGCCTTGCATTGTCTCCATCTTCTTTTTCATTAAAATGATCTATTTTTTACTTTCTTCGCCATTCAATAACCTGGTATCAATGCACTGTCTCCCCAATGACATTTCCCTCAGTAAAATCTGAAAAACTGTTGAGAAAGCCAGTGTACTATGAATGCTCATTGCTTTTTTATTGATCCCATCTTGCCCAGGCTCATGCAGATTCGAGCCCGGCTTTCTCCCTGCAGCAACCAAAAGTCATACTTTTTGCCACTGCCGATTTTGTCCCCACCGCTTTATGAAATAGCTTGCAGCAGGGATGCGTCTAATGCAGAGGAAACATCTACAATTGTCAAGGTTTTCCATTTAGTTTTTGTATGTTATAATGACTGTTATCCACCACTGGAATCAGCTATTCTGCAGCTCGCAATCCATTCGAAAGAAACCACAAAACAAAATGCAAACAAATGTGTCCCCGCTCCAAATAGCTACACTAACAGCTGCAGTGTTGATAACTCTAGGGTTAATTAGAACTCACATCTCCTCATTCTCAACCACAATCTCACATTTAATATCAAGCTGCTAATCTATGCATTTTTCCACTGACCTACAAAATCTTGAGACTCACAGTAACAGAAATATTTCATTAATATTTAGATAAAATATTTAAATATATTTTTAAGAATAATAAAATTGTTTCCATTTTTGACAGCAAGAATGATTGCTTCCTCAAATCACTCTGTAACTTCACTTCAAAAAAAAAAAGTCAAAAAATGTATTTAATGTGCTACAGAAATTGTACAGTAATGTTCTGTATGTTAAAATTAGTACATTTATAACAAACATGAAATAACATTAAAACAATACTTTAAATTAATATTACTTAACATTCATTTCTACATTTAGCAACACTTTTTGAACACTCACGTTGTATAAATTAACAACAAATGACAATAAACAAACATAAATCAATATTTATATTATGAAATTTATATAAAAAAATAAAAATCTATCTATCTATCTATCTATCTATCTATCTACTGTTGTTCACTGTATTATATATAAATAAAATATTATTGTTTACAATCCAGTTTTGACCTGAACATAAGCAAATCCTCTGCTACAGATCAGAGATCTGCAACAGATCTCGGGATCTCAGGATCTTTTTATTAATTTAAATCACTAAAATAGAAGCCTTAACTATTAAATTGTGTATAATCTAATGAATATTCATGAGCTAAACAGTTGTGATGTCACAACCAGCACATCTGTCCCGCCTCACAACTGTTCTCGACTACTTTTTAAAACCAAGTGACACCCAAGTTAGGAACAATGACAGAACTTTCCACAACAGCAGCTGTTCCCTTGTACAATGGCTGTATAAATAAACAGAAGGTCACCGGCGGTGAGATCAATTTTGTATCTGCTGTAACACAGGAAAGCTCTTCGTCCTAATCTAACAGACAGAGCAATCACAACAGTGCAGTAGACAATCCTTTGCAAATAAATGCTGCATGAGTGTGTCTGAGCTGTGGAGGAACTGTTCTGGTTTTGAACATCCATCCACAAGAACACGTATTATGTTCAGCCTCTCACACACCACCGCATAACAGGCGCGCTACTGCACTACAATCCTGAAGGCAGTTCATGAAAATTGACTGCAATGTGCTCCTTTTCACTTCAGTTCAACTCAGTAGAGGAGGTGAAGCACTTTAAATTCATGTGAAGGGCAGTCACTCTCCCGGTGTGTGGTATAAAATTGCATAACAGTAATTCATCAGGTGCCATCTCTTGGAGACAGAAACGAGGGCCAGTCACATGATCTATCAGCAGCTGGTGGATCCTCCCCCACACTCTCGCCGCTACACGCGCAGCCATCAGTGCCATATAAATCACCTCTGAGACACCAGGCCGTTTTTCATTTCTAGCAAAGTGGCCATTTCGTAGTAAACTCCAAGCATGAGCAATTTGCACACCGGAATATGAGTTTGTGTCATTTGCGAGCGGAGTGATTAAGTGAGCAAAAGACCCCCCACCTTCCACTGAGCGGTGTACATCAACCTCGGTGGATCTGCGGGGCCCGGAAAAAAGGAGGAAAGGACCTTTGGAGAATTCCAGGCGAGGTTAAATGCATTTTAATGGGTCTCAGTCACGCTGTACTTCAAAAGAACGTCATTTCAGGTGCGGAACCACTGGCCAGTGCTGGCTGGAGGCGAGGCGCTCAATTTCGTCTGAGTAGCCAAACGATTCAATCTAATTATGTTTGTTGCGGTAGAGCACTTGAGAAAACTTAGTGGGGCTTCTACACACATTTCAACACCAGAAACACCTTGAGATTTAGGTGCGAGAAAGACTGCACCAGTCTTCTCACCAGGGAGCCCAACTATGCTAATCAACATGTTGCTAGCGTGAAATACGCTATCTGCATTCAACAGATACGCTTTAACTCCTCATTTTGTAGGGTCAGTACAGTACTTTTCCACTCTTCTGTGATATGTCAGTTATACTGTGCCTCACTGTAACCAACTCCAAAATTATACCCATAAAATGTTACAGTGCTATTAGCAACAGTGCTAATGCTTATGAGATGAAACACAGCACAATAGCATCTGAAGAGAAATGCAGACTAAAAGTTCAGCCTGTACCCAAAGCCACCTCAAATGGCTTACTTCAAAAAGTGACATTTAAAAAAAATTTTTTTTGAAAGCCTTCATATCTTTCTAAAAAGACAATTTAAAAAAACCTATACAGTTAAATTGCTAAATAAAAATAGACTAAACGGATAATGTCCTGTTAATACATTTTCTATTTTTCTACAGATTTTTTTGTTGTTGTTTTTTTGGTGTATTTATTTATAAAGGATATTAATAATGATGATATTTGAGAAGCTGCCAATACGTTCATATTGTGCATTTCAATGCATGAAAACAAACACACAAATAACTACAGTTCCCTTTCAAGGGAGCTTCGAACTGCGTCCTCTAGGGGTCGCTATGGGGAACGCCTCGTCGTGACCCATGTCTGAAGCATACATTGAAAAAACACCAACAACACGTTGGCCGGCGACAGCCCATGACGTCACTACCGGTGCAACTATAGTATAAATAGGCGCCGGGAGAACAGGATATCCCCTCTTGCTGAGGCATCGAGCGGGAAGTATAGGTGGCATTTGCGAGAACCTTCTTGTGTAATGCTGTCTCGGGCAGTGCTCCCCTCGCCTTAGAGGGTTAACACGCTAAGCTCTGTGCACTTTCTGAAACCCACATAGTGGTAAGTGTGCACGTTGAACACTTTGCATACTTTCTAAAATCCACAGTAGTGGTAAGTGTGAACGCTGAGCACTTTGCGCACTTTCTAAAATCCTGTACGGTAAGGGTTACGCGTTATAGCTTCGTTCCCTTTCTCTGAGTTGGTTAGACCCCGGTACCTTGGGCTCCACTCAACCAGTGTGTCTCTATTTTTGACAACTTGGAAGTATCGCTCCCCTCACCATTGAGGGTTACTATGACGGCCAGGTCAGAGGCTTCTGCGGGGAGCCTTCTTGATCATCATGCCCCCGGCACGACACTGCAAAAAATTCCTGGATGTCCGGGCTCCAGGATATCCCCTCTTGCTGAGGCATCGAGCGGGAAGTATAGGTGGCATTTGCGAGAACCTTCTTGTGTAATGCTGTCTCGGGCAGTGCTCCCCTCGCCTTAGAGGGTTAACACGCTAAGCTCTGTGCACTTTCTGAAACCCACATAGTGGTAAGTGTGCACGTTGAACACTTTGCGCACTTTCTAAAATCCACATAGGTGGTAAGTGTGCACGTTATGCTTTGCAAGCGGGCAGTATAGGTGGCATTTGCGAGAACCTTCTTGTGTGATGCTGTCTCAGGCAGTGCTCCCCTCGCCTTAGAGGGTCGTATTTGAGCTTGTCTCTCCCGTTTGGCCCAGTACCTCCGGGTATCTGTGATCAGATGCCTGGAAATGTTAATCCATGCTATGGTAAGTGCACACGCTAAGCTTTGTGCACTTTCTGAAACCCACATAGTGGTAAGTGTGCACGTTGAACACTTTGCGCACTTTCTAAAATCCACATAAGTGGTAAGTGTGCACGCTGGACTTTGCGCACTTTCTGAAATCCTGTATGGTAAGGGTTACGCGTTATAGCTTCGTTCCCTTTCTCTGAGTTGGTTAGACCCCGGTACCTTGGGCTCCACTCAACCAGTGTGTCTCTATTTTTGACACACTTGGAAGTATCGCTCCCCTCACCATTGAGGGTTACTATGAGCATGCTGCTTCCTATCGAGCGCCCGGCTTCGCTCCATGGGCTGTTCTCGTGGTAGTATTGGCAGTGCTCCCCTTTACCAAAGGGTTGCCTATGAGCACGCTATTCTTTCTGAGTTCGGAGTTCTCCTCTCACGTGAGAGTTGAGTTCTCTGCTTTTTTCCCAGAGCACCTGGAACCAGTAGCATCAGGTGAACTAGGCCCTTCCAAATCCGCCTCTCTGATGCACTGAGTTTTTGGCTAGCTTGCAGTACTCTGTCATTAATTTCTCACCCTCATGTCACTTCAAGTTCATCTTCAGGACATAAATTAATATATTTTTGATGAAATCCGAGAGTTTTCTGACCCTGCATAGACAGCAACACAACTAAAATGTTTGCAGGCCCAGAAATGTAGTAAGGACATCGTTAAAATAGTTAATGTGACATCAGTGGTTCAAATATAATGTTATGAAGCTACGAGAATACTTTTTGTGCACAAAAAAAATTAAAAATAACGACTGCATAAATAACAAAAAGAACAAAAAATAACGAATACGTCATGGTACTCATGGTGTGAATGGCAGCGGAGACTGACCTGAAAGAGAAGAAAACGTTGAATAAAATTTTTATTTTTTTCTTAGCACACAAAAAAGTATTCTTGTAGCTTCATAACATTACGGTTGAACCACTGATGTCACATGGACTATTTTAACGATGTCCTTACTGGGCAATAAAACGTTTCAGTTGCATTGCTGTTTATGCAGGGTCAGGGTTTGGAACGATACGAGGGTGAGTAATTAATGATAGAATTTTCTTTTTGGGTGAACTATCCCTTTAATTGAAATCATACAGTGGAATAAAATACTTTCAATTGTATCAGTGAAAACATGAAAAATATGTTGCTTAGCTCTATCAATACCCTCATCTATGCCCATGCTTCAGATTAGGTCTGTTTGCAATGTTCTGCACAGCTATGAACAGTTGTTCTCTCTCCATGCACTCATTGCACAATAACCCTGCAATGATATCAAATCCATTTGAGTTCAAAACTGAAGCAGTTAATTTTCCTGTGCATGTGCTAATTATCGGGAGGTGGGCACTCTGCGCTGCAGCAGACACATCATTAAGTTTTAACAGGACCAAAGGTTATCCAGCCTCCAGTGATTCAGACAGATTGGCAAGGTGTGGACACTTAAAACACATCCATTTCATCTGAGATTAAGTTTACACCGAGCGCCTCCCCCTGCTTCTTGGTAGAGTGCTAATGAAGTCTCTATTTAGTGAGATCATCTATTTCAGTGACACCTGCTAAAAGAGCCTGCCACTTTTGTGCCTCAAAGCAACAGCTCAGGGCGGCAATTCCTGCTATGACCCACAGAGGGCCAGTTCATGTCCCGTTTTAATTAATAAAAACCATTGATTGATGGTAATGATCAATGGTTAACACACATCTTTGATTTTATGGCTTCAGCAAATGAAGTGTCACTGATAAAACTTAATATGATGGATTTCTTAAGTGGGTGAGGCAGTAGAGCGAGTTTGAATCATCATTCTCAGAAAAACATTTTGATTGCATTCAAATGTGAACTTCTGGATTCCCGCATTTCGTTCTGTGCTATTAGCTGCTGCCTGCTAAGAGCAACCGCTGAAATTCAACATTCAGCACAGAAGTGCCATGCCTACGTGCCCCCTCCAATTGTTGAGTCAAGTGGAATGGCAATGTAACCTCCAAAAAAATGTACTGTACGTTTGATAATCCATGATTATTGTAGGTAATCATGAAAAATAAAATGTCTGTGCCAGAAATCACACTTTCATATGTATAAATTTGGGCAGTACTCTTTAATACTTTAAACTGACAATTTTCTTAGACACTTATACTCACCAAGGATGAATATATTTGATCAAAACTACAGTACAACTGTAATGATATGAAATATTTTTACTATTTAAAATAACTGTTTTCTATTTTTATATATGTATTTTTATAATGTAATTTATTGCTGTTAAGGTAAAGCGGAATTTTTTACTAATTAATGTTGCATTACTCTGTGTTTCATGATCCTTTGGAAATAATTATTATTACTATCAATGTCGAAAACAGTTGTTAAAAAAAATCTATCAGAAAACAAAATCTCTTATAAATGTCTTTACTGTTACTTTTGATTATTTTTTTGCATCCATGCTAAATAAAAGTATTAATTTCTTCTTCAAAATAAATGAATAAAACATGAATGACTTTTGAATTATAGTGTAAAAAATGTCAGAATGTGAACATAATGCAATATAATAATATAATATGATTAATATAATATAATATAATATAATATAATATAATAAATATAATATAATAT
>NW_015638582.1:743189-751683 GCF_001515625.1 Sinocyclocheilus rhinocerous
TTAGAAATATTTATTGCCATGTTAGGAGGCATCTCAGATTCACTATTGTGAGCTGGGGGTGAAGGGAAAGATCTTTATAAATTCCTGGATTTATTTCTAATTTTTTTAATCAATACATTTCTGAAACAACATTCCCTCAACTGCTGCTTTCTGTTTTATCTCTACTCCCCCCTTTGACACAAAAGAGGAGAAAGTCGCAGTGTAGGCGGCAAAACAACATCAAACCTGGTGCGGTGCCAGGATCTGTCTTTATACCAGCACCCATGAAAGCAGACTGAGGCACAGAGGCTCAGACCAGAGGCTATCTATCTGACTTCGGTGTGATCAAAAAACTCTTAAGTACATGCATAAAAGCATACATTGATTTTCAAACACTCTGATACAAGCATAAAGGAAACAGTTGTAAAGAAAAATCTATGAAATATGCAGCACAGCACACACGAAACTCTCTTTCTTTGATATTTTAGTTGTAGACCTTCATCAGAAAGCAACAGGAAGCCCCGATTGGCTGCTTCCATGTACCCATCTCTAATTGATGCTCTGAGACTCTGAGAGATCTTAATTTTGGGATTACCCAGAGCATAACATTGACTTAAACAAGAAGCAGAAAGATAGGTTAATGTTACCTTAAGCCCCCTGATGTTTTTACAAGGTGCATCGTCCAAATGTTGGTCACTGCATGCTTGTGTTGATTTTCTGCTCTAATGATTTTTTCATGAGTCTTTGAAGCTATTTTTGAACCTCACTTTGAAATCCTGCACTCCAATCAAGATCCACAAGTGCTTAATGCATAATGGGCTTCATTAAAAGAGGAATTTGATGACAGAGAAGTTTCCACTGAGCATGCTCAGTGGGGGTCTTCTCAATTACAGACCCACTTTACAAGTACAGTGTTAAACAAAACAGTCTAGCTAATAGAATTATAAGCAATGGGTAGTTCTGTAGAGGAATAGAGACCCAAAAATGAAAATTCTACCATCATTTACTTCACTGTACGACAGATTTTTTTTTCTTCCATATTGTGACCTACATCCAAGTGAAACAGAACACACAAAAAAACAAATAAAACAAAATGAAGGGCGGGGATTCTATTCATCTGTTGTTTATTGGATGGAGGCAGATCTGAATGCAAGCTTGCATTCTGTTGAAAGAAAGGGGCAGAACTTAGCAGACTGTGTTTGCAGAAGTGATTGGTGAAGTCCGGCATTCATAACCAGAGAGACGTCTGACATTTCGCCAAAAAATTAAGTTGATATTTTGTTTAGATTATTAGCCCAAAATGAAAAAGAAAGAAAGAAACAAAGAAACAAAAAAAACAAAGATGCATTAATTATTAATAGATAGAAAATAGATGGGGTGAATATCAATTCACCCTTTGTCGGGAGTTTGACTGACATGCGACCTGACCAATCATAATGCCAAACCTGCCATTTTTTCCAACAAACAAACCAGACATAAGAGTAGATAATGTCGGTGGACTTGAACTTGAAAATGGTGTGTGTTGACATCTTTCCATGGATGAAACAAGATACCTTCTGATGTTCATAAATGTTTATTTTGTGCTTTAAGTAAATATGAAAAGACGATCGGTTCACATGCTGCTTGAACTGAGGTGCTACAGTGATCTGTCGCGACACATTAAAGAGCCACAAAATGGTATTTATTGTTAGAATTTTTTTAAATGACACTGAAACACTGTTTTATACCAAAAGTAACCTGCTCTGTCTTGTCTGTCGGCACGCTGTCAGTGTCCTCTTTGCTCTGCGATGTATTTTTCACTGCGTGAGAACGTAATGTGTTGTGTGAGAGTGCCATGGTTTGTTGGACGAAGCAACAGTAACTAAGGGGGACGGGTCTTTGCGAAGGGTCAATTTCATGCTGACTTTAAGAACACAAAGTATCAAAATAGTTTTGAGTACGTGGGTCCTTTATTCCAAGTTTTGTCAAGTCAAATATCATTGTTGTTATTCACTTATAATTTTTTGCCTTTATTAACCACTGAATTCACATGTTTTAACCAAGCGGCAACCTCCCGGTCTCTCGCTTGAAGCCAGTACGGAAGTGACTAAAACTGCAATTCATCGACTGACCGCTAGAGGCTGGCTCCAAAAGGGAGTCAGTCCCATAGACTCCCCATGTTAAAATGCCCAACTTTACAGCAGAAAAAAATATGTTTACAGCCTGGTACAAAAAGTTATTTTGGTCTATATAGGTAATTTTGCGCATGATAAAGCAGGTCATATATGTCCCAAAATTATCAATAACTAATTTCGCCCAAAAATTAAGTTATGGTGTTTTGTCTTTGCACGGCAGCACTGCTGTCACCATAGACGGCCGTGGTTTCAGCAACTAGCGTGAATAATGCTCAGAATGATTGTGAATAAAACTTCTCCGATGACATTCATTGCAATGTTTTTTATCGAGTTACAAGAAAAGATAGGAAACGGATTTAATTGCGAATAGTAGCCTAACTGATTTTATGTGATACGCTGTCATGGCATTCGACTCCTCACACGTGCAGAAGAGGGTAACACTAGACTGAGAGCTGGCATCCGCATTATAAAAAGAAAAAAAAAAACTTTAAAGATTATTTACGATTAATTATTGTTGCCAAGTTATCTAGTCGTTGCTTGTTTACAGTGCTTTGTTATATGGAGCAGTTTGTTAGATCGCGATCTATCTAATTTGTTTGTCTAAAGAAGTGCCGACAGATGTATGAAAGTACACAAGTCACACCGTAATTTAAAAGCACAGACTTTAATGTACAGTAAAAACAGAGGCAGAATACCGTATAACTCCAGGCTGGCACAGTAATATTGACGAACGGCTAAACAAATGCAGAGCACCGTAACTTAATTTGAGCGTTCTAAAACAAAGTCAAAGAGCGGTAACTGATGATACTGTGTTCTGCCTTGGTTTCTCCTGGGCTTTTCTCCAAGATACTTATACACATGATAAAGGAGGTCATATATGTCCCAAAATTATCAATAACATTTCGACCAAGTTATGGTGTTTTGTCTTTGCACGGCAGCACTGCTGTCACCATAGACGGGCGTGGTTTCAGCAACTAGCGCCTCAGCTTCACCCACGTCCCGCCTTTTTGCCCATTTTCGATTATCCGAGAGTGACGTGCGGTGACGCGCTGCCAAGATGGCGGCGGTCGGCTCCGCCCACTTTAGGCTTCGAACGCGCTCTTCTGAACCCTACGAGTGACGTCACGGACACTACGTCCATGTTTTTTTTACAGTCTATGGTTTTAACAGCCTGATTCGTGAACAAATCATTCAGATTGATTGTGAATTGGATCAAATAGACTACTTCTCTCATACATTTTCTTGAATGTGACAAGGAGAGCTAGGGCTTTTCTGTGAATTACAACTGAAATTTTGCTCTGTTCATTACACAAAGCTATTCTCTGACTTCAAATGATACTCTTTATGATAGTTTTATTGTAACTGCACAGAGAAGAGTGACCAGTACATTCTTCAATCTTTCTTGACAAAGAGAGAAATGAAGTCGTACAGTTTTGGAGCAACATAAGGGGAAGTAAATGATTTTTAGGTGAACTGGTTCTTTAATGAGGACTTCTGAACTTCTGTCACTTTGTGTTCAGCAGAAGTTCCTCATACAGGCCTGCTGTGATGAGCGCCGTACTGACGGGCAGTTCGGAGCGGTGTGAGATCTCCCAGTGTGGCCATCTTCCAGCTGGACGCTACAGACTCTTACAGCCAATCTGTCAGCATTTACATCCCAGGGCAGTTCATCTCGCTCTTGCGCTTTCTTTCCTTCTCATCTCAGTCTATCTTGTGTTTCTTTACTTGTCTGTTCCCTCACGCTTTTTTCCCCCTTTTACCCACAATCTCACTCCCTCTCTTCATCTTGCTTCGCTCAATCTGTCTCTTTCACACCACGGATTCATGAGCAGTTTTTTTTTTTTCAGAGTTATTGTACTACTGGTCCTCCCTTCTCCGTTCCTCTCAGTTCACAGCCTTTTAGAGCAGACGTATGAAAAATCATGACAATTGAGCCAAAGGAGTTTCCACAAACAGCACAAAGCGAGTGATAACTGGTCTGGCTGTGTAGCTGCGGGGCTGAGTGAAGGCCTGGCTCTCTGAGTGAGTAATTGCTCAGGCTCTCTGGCCGAATTGAGGGCCTTGCACAAGCTGTCTGTTATGTGATGTAGGAGTCAAATGGCATGTCTGCGTGTGCGAGTGTGCACAAGGAGATAAAAAAAAGATGAGAGACAAATGGAGAATATGTGCGAGTGAGAGAAACAGAAAGAGACAAAAAAACTGTGAGGAGAACAAAGGGTGAAATGATACATTACAGTACATGCCATGTTGTAACTGCAGGGTTTCTATAGCCGGGCTCACTAAGGATTCAGCCCTCCTCTCTCTCATTAAGACATCAGTATAATTTGGCAAATGTAGCATGACGACATGCGGCAAGTAATATCCTAATGATCGCACAATGTGCTTCACAGAGGCTGCAGAATGTCATCAATCTCAGCCCACAACACTGATGACAGATCACTGGAGAAAGGCAAACAATTATATAAAACAGCATAGTTACCAATCAAATGATAATGCAACACAGTATTGCGCATCCAGACATGCCTATTCCCAAACAAGATACAAATTAATGTTTCCAGAATGCTGTTAATTAGATGTTTGTGAATGGCGTAAACATTGATGGGGGTGGATTGGTTTGTCACAAAGCTAGTGAGTTGAGTAATGCAAACATGAATACAAATACACTACTGTTCAAAACTTTGGGGTCGTTGAGATTTGCAGCAGCCATTACTCCAGTCTTCAGTGTCACATTATCCACATTATTAGTGCATCATCTAATTAATATTCAGCACATCTGCAAGTGATGCCAATGGCAGCAGGACAAACGTAAAATATTAATACCAAGAAAACTCCAGAAACTGTCTTTCCCTGTCTCTCTGTCTCTCCTTGATTTGTGTTGATCTCAGAACTCATGCTTTATAAATATTTACTGCAATAGCATCGACCAACAAGCCGGTCGGCCTCATCTTTGTGTCTGAATGACTATAGAACAAAGAGGAGAGAGAGAGAGGGAGAGAGAGAAAGAGAGAGAGAGAGTGTTGGTAGGGCATATATCTTTCCATGCTTCGCTGCCCACTAACAAGTTTAATGCTTCCACAAAAACAAAGGTGCTCAGTTACTGTCTACACTACAGAGGGAAGTCAAAGAAAATATATCCTGGGGGCAAAAGCAAAGGTAAAATACAACAGTACAGGTGAAATATGTGGGTCCAAGCAGTCTCTGTACTGTTAAACAAAAGACAATTTTCACAACACTGTTTTGATTTGCAACCCTTGTTTTGGAGCTGTTTTAGTGACAGAGGATCCATCTCTCTGTATATCACTAATCACAGTCCACAGTCATTGCCGTTGCATGTAAAACAGCGACTATATATAGGATAATCATCAAAATTTCAACGAAAGACATGCTGATGACAATGATGACATAATTTTCATTTACGGGTAAAATTACGGCATTACGTGAAAAAGCGTACATGAAGTTAATAGCATATCGTCACCCCTGCCATAAAGATAACGGTGCTCATGGGACCAGTGTCTCCCTTCTGGAGGTCCTGGGAGGGCGTGACTTCTTTTTCGACCAGCAAATGACGTAATGTCTCCATTTGAGACTAGCTGAGTCTTCACGTTACACTTTATAATCGTATCCACACCATTTTCATTTTAAAGTATCCCCAACATTGGCTGGAATTTTAGCGTTAGAGGATTAAGAGTCCATTCAAAAATGAACATTTGGTATTTTTAGTGGAAAAGTAAACCTTCCAGTTCGGCACTGTGCTTAAATTGGGATCTCAGGGGCAAGGAATCCATTTATTGCCCTGAACATTTCCATTTAAAAATGACTTGGGTGATGAATGTAAGACTCACGGCGTGTGCAGATGGCCCCAACATGACGGACTACTCAAATGCACACTGCATTTATCAGACTTTTCTTGGGGAATATTTTTTTCTCTCGCCCCCTCTCTCTCTCAAGCACAGCTCAACCTTGCCCCTGAAGCTTTACGCCTTATGCCTTATGTTGTAACTCTGTCTTTAACCTCATTCCCCAACTGCAGGCGACTGATAAGAGCAGATGAGACCCAGGCTCTAAGGAATTCCTGCCACACCACTGAACTCAAACTGCTGCCCAATGCAAAATGCAGCGTGAGCTTAGCACAGTCCCGCCATCTGCTCCCAGCCTGAGCCTTTCGTCAGGCCTCTGAAAACCCCTCGATTGCATGCATTTTCCTCAAGAATATCACGATTAATATCAAAACCCAGATGCTCAGGTATGTCCGGGGAATCTTTAGCTCACTATTAACTGAAAATTCAACCATTTCTTTTGCAGAGCTGCTGCTTAGAGGGGTGAATTCGCTTGGAATGATTATTGGCTGCTGACAGACATTTATTCACATGCACTGCATCTGCATTGTTTTAGAACCCAGTTCAATAAAAGAACTAAGCAAATCAGGTAACTAATAAAACAATGAGTACCAGCAGACTAGGGCTGCATGATAAATGCCAAGTTCTTTCATGAAACTCTAGATGGTGCAGGCTGATGGGTTCTTGACATAACTGATGATATTCACAGCGTTAAACGACTTGGCACAACCTGATTGGTTCATACTGCATACGCAGCCAATGAGCTTAATGCTTTACATTTAAATGGCTGGTTAGCATCCACTTGAGCATTTTGAAACCCTCCACCTTCCCCAGCTCCACCTGTATAGATCTGCTATGGGTGCTGTCAAACGATTAATCGCGATTAATCGCATTCAAAAGAAAAATTTTTGTTCGCATAATATATGTGTGTGTTCTGTGTATAATTATTATGTTTATATAAATAGGCTACACATACATTCAGTATATATTTTTAAAAATATTTACTTGTATTTACATGTCTATATTTATATTCATATAATTTATATTATAAATAAATATATTTAATATATAAACATAACATGTTTCTGAAATATATACATGCATGTGTGTGTATTTATATATACTAATAAATATACACAGTACACACACATATATTATGCAAACAAAAACTTTTATTTTGGATGCGATTAATCACGATTAATTGTTTGACAGCACTAGTTATTTTATGTGCTATATGTGCAGCAGCAGTTTGTCTCAAATACTCACAGCACGTATCACCGTATGAATTGGCAGTAGCGAATTCCTGTACTTGCTTGCAGCAGCAGCAGCAATAATCTACAGCGTAACAGATCTATTCCGCCAAGACCAAATACACTGACATTGTCATATCCCTTACCATGCTAAAATATTCAGAGAGTTGTCATGATAGAAATCAAAATATAGGCAAATATGGAAAATATAATTAAATAAAATGTTGTTTTCAGTGGAAACTGGCATTAACTTTAAGGAAAAGTTAATTGCACCAAATAAATAGTGCTGATTTTTGTAAATATATATATATATGCAATATATAATGAGCCTAATTTACATAAAAAGGTGGTTTGTTTGCTCTGAAAACTTGGTGTAAATACAAACAGCACTATACACTTGATAGACTATCCTTTTTAACAACAATGAACAAAAGAAAACAATTTGCCAAAAACAAAGTCAAGGATTCAGATATTTGCAGAAAGTACATTTTATTATCTTGCTTCTCAAGTAAACATATTTTGTTTTAAGCATGTTTAGATATTTTTTACTGGGAAACAAGACGTACCGGTATGAAAAGTTGTGCAACTATTTCGGCTCCTCAGTGGTTTCCTTTTCTGTATAGTGGATGTAGATCATTAAAATTGGACACCAGTGGGCATTAGAAGCTGATATGAGGTGTGCATTGTGTGTGAGAGCTGATGGAAGTGGTGAGGCTTTATCAGAGAAATTAGCAGATGTGAGGGCTGTCCATGTATTGATCTACTCCTCTAAAAGAGGTTTGTTGCTGGCTCCTAAAATCCTTCTGTAATAAGAGGGGAGCAGGGGAAAAGAAGAGCATGGACTGAGATGGAAGGTAGAGAGCACTGCAATAATACAAAGAAAAGAAAATTACAAAAAAAATGGTTTTAAAAAATAATTCTTAGATCAATTAATTAACATTGAAAATATAACCAAAGATGTACTTAATTACTGTTGGTTGCTTTGTTTGGTATACTCAGCTATTAATAATTTGTATCAAATTCAGTAATACAATATTTTATAATTTTCTTAAAAACAAGCATACCAGGTTGGATTAATGCATATTTTATTTAAAATAAAATCCAACTGCATAAACTGTTAATTATAATGACCAATCAAGCAGGCATTACAATGATGAAATCAATTATTCCAAGTAATAAAGGTAAAAATGGTTTTGTGGTTCCATCCGTCATCTTCCCAGCATGCACTGGGACATGAGTAATTAATGAGCTTGCTTTATTTAAAACATTTGACCATTTTTTTAACCCCTTAACTGTCGTCAACCCCCCCCCCCCC
>NW_015638582.1:751786-755805 GCF_001515625.1 Sinocyclocheilus rhinocerous
GATATGAAAAAAATTGAGGTTCCTGTGACATTTTATTTAGGGCGTCATACCACAAACAGCCACCGGGTGCCATTCAAACTCCATTAAATTTTTTTAAATGCATTTTTCTGTCACAAATGTCTAGATTTCTCTGTCAATATTACTTCTATCTCAAAATATCCACCAAATATGGAATCCTGAGACTCAGACCTTTCCGATGATATGTATGATATGTTTTTTGTCAAGATTATAAAAAGGTTTGATTCTAAAAGACCGTAATGCATTTTATAATATGACACTTGACACCGCCCGCTAAGGGGGAGGAGACCGCCAAAGGATTTTAAAGTACCATTTCTATGGTAACGCAATGTCCGATTTCAAAATGGTTTCCAGAGGATGAATCTTGGGCTTCTAAGCTTTCAAATGATATATACTTTATGATGATTACTAAAAGATTTGATAGAGAAAAAGGACAACAAAAAAAGAGTGCCAAGCGTCCCACAGGTGGAACGGTGACACTGCTGTTGATTTTGTTTTCACATTTAGTAACATTGGCCTATTATTTTGTGAAGTCAGACCCCCCAAGTATTGATGTTGTTTGTGGTATAAGCAAGATAAAGCACAATGAAAATGTTAAAACTATTTAAATTAGGAGAACAATTTGAATAGAACTCTTTTAAAGCTTATTCAACTAAAGAAATCTTCAGAGAGGTGCTTAATCTAAATTGGCAATTGTTAGACTGAAAGTAGATTTGTTATGTTAACTTGACATTTTAAGTTTAGTATTTATTTAAATTAATTAAGTGAGCTAAAAAGCCTTCACTTTTAAGTCCTCTAAAAACCTATTTTTAAAATGAGGAGGAGAACATGATAGAATCAGGGACTAGAGAATCAAGAGTAGAAGAGCAGTGGCATCAAGGACTCATGCATGCAAGCGTTACATTTACAGTGTTGCTCTGCCTGAAGGCACAGGCCTCCCCGCTGCCCAGCACAGCTTGTAGATCAATTAAACAGTGCTCTGCTCCCATTCATCACCACACTAGAGTGACAGTACCAAGCTCTTCTATGGGCTTCTCTCTTTCTCTCCGCAGGATTCTCAGGGCAGGGAACAGCCCCATAATTCTGCAAACACTGTTTAATCCTGCTTACACATCTGCAGGATGCCAGGCCTCCTGTGTACAGCTAGATTCACCACAGGGCAAAACATTTGCATCAAATCAAACACGCATATGCCCAAGCAACCGTTTAGGACTGTAACAAGTAACCAGCAATGCATAGGCGTTGTTCACTTTTAACTGGTTAAAATATTAGACAAGCTTTTTAACATCTTAGCTAAAATGTTCCAAACAAATACTGCATGTGTGGGACAGCCGAATGTACGAGATCAGTGTTTTCCAACTTTTTATCTGTACTACTACAGCCCCATCAGTAAGGCATCACTTCAGCAAAACCAAACTTATAATGAGCATTATCACTAATATTATTGATGTCAATTTTAAACCAAAACTTAACCAAAGTATCAATATCTACCGTTCGAAAGTTTGGGGTCAGTAAGTTTTTTTTTGTTTTGTTTTTTTTTTGGTAAATTTAATTATTTTATTCAGCAAGGATGCATTAAATTGATCAAAAGTGACAGTAAATAATTTTACATGGTTACAATCTATTTCAAATAAATTATGTTCTTTTGAACATCTTATTCATCAAAGAATCCTGAACAAAAGTATCACTGTTTCCAACAAAATATTTAGCATCACAACTGTTTTCAACATTGAACATAATAAGAAATGTTTCTTGAGCAGCAAATCAGCAATTAGAATGATTTCTGAAGGATCATGTGATCCATATGATTCCATATGATCAAGCACTTTTCAATAATCAAATTTACAAATGATTTTAACAGATTTAACAGTTTAACAGATTTAACAGTTAATGCACAACACTTTTGCTGCTACTGAGGTGTGATCCGGGTAGGGTTAGGGACGGGTTTGGTGGTATGGGTATGTTTAAAGGTTGGTTAAAGGGTAAACAGTGTACAGGGGTCAATTTGATTATAAGGGAACATGGTTCAATCTGTTTATATTATATATTTTTGATAAATGAAGTATTTTCTTTAAAAAAAAAGACTTGTTTTCTCCTGTTTATTTTTGATTCAAGGAATATCCTGTTTAATGATATACTGAAGAGTAGTATAATAATGTGAGTGTTTAGGCAATAACAAAAAAATTTTTGCACCAAAATTACAACGTTATGTCTTTAGCAAGCATTTAGCTAAACTTAACCAGCCACCCTTTACACAAACCTTGTTACATTAGCTAAAAGTCCAATGCCCATAAAGATACTAAATGATTAGTGATCGTTTATAAACATTTATAAATGATGAATAGTTTCAACTTTAGATTGACTAACATGCATTGACATGCAAGTGAATAATAAATTATTAGTAAAGATATTAGTAAAGATGTGTGAATAGGGTAAATTCAGGTCTTTTGGGACACATTTTGCCATTGAGATGACTGCTCATAAAGGTATTAATGATTAGTAAACATTTATACACATTTGCAAATGATGAATAGTTTCCACTTTAGATTGGGTACTGCAAAAACATGAACAAATAATTAATAGATTATTTGTTAAGGTGTGTAAATAGAGGTCTAGACAACAAACAAAGACCAACAAATGAAGATCAAATGAACTGAAAGTTTACTGACATTTGTAAGCATTTCAATTTACATACAATAAGCATATGTTAATCATTAGGTAATGTTTAGTAAGTTCATTAGTAAAAATTAACAAGAACATTATCTCATATTTCTAGCTATGTGAATATATATTAAGTAATGATCTGTTAAGCATTATATAATGTTTGTTAATGATTTAAAAATGAAAGTTATTATAAAGTGTTACCGTATTTTTTTATTAAATAAATGCCTCCAAAAATCTTACTGACCCTAAACTTTTGAACAGTAGTAAAAAGTCTCAAGTGGGTTTCTACGGTGACGCATTGCTGCCACACACATTTTTTTTTTTCACTCAGTTATGTCGTAATAACGACATCCTTTCTCGTAATAACGAGATGTTTTCTCGTTAAAACAACATATTTTCTCGTAATAACGAGATGTTTTCTCGTTAAAACGACATCTTTTCTCGTAATAACGAGATGTTTTCTCGTTATTATAGATAGGCTATATGGTACATTATGTGAGCGAGCTAAGCGACTGTCCGCGCTGTCTGCGCTGCAGTCTGACATAAACGAGGATCTGCACGCTGCTGAAATTATTGAAATACACTGTTTTAAATGTTTTAAATTGTAATGGTTTTAATTGTAGCGGCATGTTTATTAGGATTAATCTCCAATCTGTCTACAATATAGTGCTATCCAATAACTGCACTCAGACCCATGACTCCTTTAGGCTATGATCAGATCAAAACTGGGCTTAATATTTCTTTATTTGAATGACTGAAGTTTGATTTAACAACAAATCGAAATACGAAAAAAAAAGAAATTAAGAGATTTTCTAATAGGCTAATAATAATAATAATAATAATAGCCTAATAATAATAATAATTATTATTATTATTGTTTCGTTCTGTTTGAAAACGAGCAAACGAAAATTAAGCTAGATTTTTCGTATTTTTTGTTCGTGGGTTAAAAAATGAGCTTGCTATTTGTGCGTGGGCGGCCCTAAAAACGCCACTTTTTCACTCAGCCTGTCTTTACTGCCTATCCCATCACACAGAATAAGAGTTCATCTCATGTACCGCTCTGCAAATTAGTCACAATAACGTTTCTTCAAACTGTCTGGCTGTTGTAGGCCCTATATATATTTCTTGCAAATATACATCTCATATGAAGCACAACACTGTTCTTCTTGGTTCGGCGGCGCCGGCGCGATCCTTTGGGCTACACTGTGATAACAGAGGAAAGAAATGTCTGCTTTATTTTCTATACTTCCACAATAACAACAAAACGTTACAAATTGCTTTTGTAAAATAACAGGGAGCGCTTTCTGGCGCACCTTGTTATGTCTAAAGGTCTACTT
>NW_015638582.1:757574-758075 GCF_001515625.1 Sinocyclocheilus rhinocerous
TATATTTCTTGCAAATATACATCTCATATGAAGCACAACACTGTTCTTCTTGGTTCGGCGGCGCCGGCGCGATCCTTTGGGCTACACTGTGATAACAGAGGAAAGAAATGTCTGCTTTATTTTCTATACTTCCACAATAACAACTAAACGTTACAAATTGCTTTTGTGAAATAACAGGGTGCGCTTTCTGGCTACATCTTGTTATGTCTAAAGGTCTACTTAAATAAAACAATCGAAAACAAATTTGTTTTTATTTAATTCGTATAGCCTAAATCCAACAAGAGGTACTATACAGTCTTTCCCGTCTGAGCTCATCTGTATTTTGTGCTCACACCCAGAATGCAATGCGCGGCTTGATTCAGCTAAAGATATCCTTTAATAATATATAATCACTAATACATAATTAATATATAATCAGACTAAAGTATCAAAGCTGCCCAGCATGTGAAACAAATATTAAAGCATAAGCTCATTTGTTTACCCACGAACAAAAATAGGCCT